>NC_140947.1:147535884-147690884 GCF_014529385.1 Adiantum capillus-veneris
CTCGACCTCCCGAGCTCAGTCGCCCCGTCAATGAGGGTGCCTCTGGTATGAATGTGGGTACAACCCTGTGTTGTTGATTGGTCTCTTGACTCCCTCGATCCAAAGAAGTCTGTGAATCTGTCTCTGCGACTGTCGTACTCCAGAGAGAGAGAGAGAGAGAGAGAGAGAGAGAGAGAGAGAGAGAGAGAGAGAGAGAGAGAGAGAGAGAGAGAGAGAGAGATCAGTTTTCAGATTTATCTGCATGCAATGGTGCGAGATGCTCACGGAAGAAAAATGTCAAAGTCTCTTGGGAATGTGATTGACCCGCTTGATGTCATTCATGGCATATCATTGGACGGATTATTGAAGAAGCTGGAGCAAGGCAATCTTGACAAGAATGAAATTGAGAGAGCCAGGGCTGGAATGATGGCAGACTTTCCCAAGGGTATCGACGAGTGTGGTGCTGATGCTTTGCGATTTGCCTTGGTTGCTTATACAGCACAGGTAACTTTCTCATTCTCTGAACAACTGTGTGGGGTATGTGCGTGGAGTCTCAAGGGTTTGGGATTGTTTATTCGTTTTTTATGCCTTACTGGCCACATTTTATTGTTGCAGTCAGAAAAGATCAATCTTGATATTCAGCGTGTTGTTGGCTACCGTCATTGGTGTAATAAACTCTGGAATGCAATAAGGTTTGCCATGATAAATCTTGGAAAGGATTTCGTTCCTTCAGATAGTCTAGAAATAAATACTCTTCCATTCAGCTGCAAGTGGATTTTATCAGTGCTTAACAAAGCAATCAGTAAAACAAATGCCTGTCTTACTGCGTATGACTTATCGGGAGCTACTACCGCTGTACATTCATGGTGGCTGTATCAGCTTTGTGACGTGTTTATCGAGGTCAGCAAACCTGCATTAAATGGGGAGATGGTCCAAGCTGAATTATGCAACAGAAAGTTGGCCACACAAGAGACATTGTGGATTTGTCTTGACAATGGTTTACGTCTATTACATCCATTTATGCCTTTTGTAACTGAGGAGCTGTGGCAACGCCTGCCACGAAGGCCTGGTAGCATGACAAAGCCATCTATCATGACAGCAGAGTATCCTTGTACTATCTCGGTGAGTGATTATATGCTAGGATATCCTCTTGTTTATAATATAGAAGTTGTCAAAGCATTTAGTACTAAAAGTGAGAATGTTTCATGAGAAGGAATGGGAATCTAGAGAAGCTGAGTCTCACATGCTTATAGTGGACTCTATTGTGCATTCACTACGATCTCTTCGAACACAGTATGAATTGGATCAAAAATTGAGGTAAAAAATGTATGTTTTTTCAAGGGCATGTAAGTTTTTTTAAAAAGGGCGTACACCAGACAAAGTGAGTCATGTGAAGCTGAGCTTAATTTTGATGGGATCATTTTACATTTTTTGCTGGACAAATTGAGACATCTGTGAGACTTGTGGTCTCGAGAGTTCTAAAGGCAAAACTGATTTCAGCATGGGACGTAGGCATTAGTAGCAAAATGGAAGCATAGCATACTCCTTCAAAAAGCTGAGTTTGATTTTACCATGAGATATAGGCACTCATATGAGAAAGAAAGAAAGAAAGATTTTTTACGTCTATTAGAGGCCGAAATTGGCCGATGAGACAAAACAATGTACATGATAGGGTATCATGTATGTATCGGCAAAAGGGCAAAGGTACAAAATAAAATGTAACAGTGCTATTGATAGGAAAGTGCTAAGGGGTAGTGATCCATGGGTGTCCAATACAAGGTATGGGTGGGGGTGTGGAGCTTTATCTCTAAGGGTGAAAAAAATCTATATTCTCAGCGAAGTACAATCATGAGATGCATCGATCTATCCAGTGCCATGATATGGCTGTAGTATGTGGTGCATGGAGGGTTGGGGGGTGAGAAGCCCTTTGAGTATGGCTACAGGATTTGCTATCTCTCTCTCCCATGCTGCCGCTATGGCCTGATAGTGACGAGTCTGGATCTCCTGGTGGTAGTCTCCGTCTCACTTTCATCTCCTCTGCTTACTGAAGTGTCACCCCTTTTGGTGGGGTAGGTAGTGCGGTGGTGTCCCACTAGAAGAAATTTGCGAGCTGTGACTGCGCCCCCCCCCCCCCCCCCCCCCCCCCCCCCCCCCCCCCCCCCCCCCCCCACCTCCCCCGCCCGGATCGCGGCTGCGGTTGTAGGTGTTTGTAGAAGGCGCTCCTTGTGTCTCTGTGCCTCTAGTAAGAACTGTCCCAGCTGGCGTTGGTCTCTGGACTCCATGATCTCTCTCAGTGTCGGCTGTCCTGAGAACAAATGCTTGTATATGTTCCTCAATGCTGTGCATCTGCATACACGGTGCTCCTCACTCTCTATCTCCACTGAGCATAGTCTGCATGTCCTCTCCTCTCGTGGGATGTGTGCAACCTTGCTTGTCTCTAGCTCAAGCTTGTGTGATGAGACTTTGAGCTGGCCAATCACCACTCATGAGCTATGTGGCATGTAGGTGTCCATGTACCGCGGCCGCTGGATGAACCCTCTTGCTAGTGTGGTCAAGAACTGCTCTCTGTAGTACATCATCTTCGTGGGAAGAGGTTGTCTAGGTGTGACCCAAGTATCTCTCATGTAGAGGTGCCACAAGTCCACTCTGTTCCGCTCACTATGTGTGAGCCGGATGAATGGGGAATTTGGATCATACTGAGAGGGGGGTAGTCTCTCCATTTCTATCCATGTAGCTCAAACCACTGTGTCACATGTGAGTACCATGTGCCTGTCTCCCAATCTCTGAGAGCTGCCTGGAGGCCTTAAAAGCCTTGTGTGTGAGCCTATCTGCAGGTAACTCTTGCTTCGTGTAAATGAAGCATATAGTTTGGAACAAAGCCTCTACTAGCATAGGTGGGTTCGCCATCTCTGCTCGAACAATGTCATGTGGTACTTTACGTGTGCTGCGGATCATCCAAGATAGCTACAAATCTGGGGCCACTCTATCTGGTTCAAGTGTTTGCTGATAGGCTTGGAGCCCATATTGCAGCAGCGTACATCATAGCCGGTGTCATCAAAGTGTCGAAGAGCCACCCTTTGGTGCCAGGCTCCTGAAAGTGTGCTGAGTGGCATCTCCGCTCTAGCTTAGCCAATGCTGCATATCCTCTGGTGGGCCAATCTGTGGCAGCCCGGGCCATGGTGAAGCGCCTGGGGGGGCTGGCGAAGGTAACCCCTAGATATGCATATGACTCTACCACCTCCACTCACCGCCTAGCTGCTGTGAAAACTGTGCTGTGTCTGACTCCTCTAGATGTGTGGAAGATTATGACCTTGGTTTTGCCAAGGTTCATCGTTATACCTCGCTGCGTGCAAAAATCGTCAAGGGTGCCAAGATGGCACTGTAGCCCCTCTTGTGACTAAGAGATTAAGACAAAATCATCAGCATAAAGCATAATATGTATTGGGGTACCTGCTAGACGTGTCCCTTCCCTCCAGCTCTGAGTAAAAAATCAGAGATCTCATTGATGTAGAGCCCAAGCCGTGTGGGTGAAAGGGGACACCCTTGCTTCACTCCGATGGTGCTAGCAATGATATGTGAGTGCTCCTGGGCATCTAACTCGTCCTGTCACTTGCTCATATAAAGCGTATATGGCCCAGATCATTTGTGTTGGAGCCCCCAATCCTTGTTGGCGCTAGGAAAGTCTCTCTCGTGGCACTGGGTCAAAAGCTTTGTGGAAATCCACAAAGCAGCAATATAGCTTCTTCTGCGCCTTGGCCCCATCAATCAGGCACTGCAAAACGAAGATGTGATCTATGGTAGAGAAAGCTTGTCTGAAGCTTGCTTGTCTTGGAGCTCTTAGGCCCTTCCTCTTTGCAAATGAGCTCAGCTCTGCCTCAAGTACTGCTCTATAAAGTTTGGCCATTGTGTGGCCAATCATGATAGTCCTGGCTCCCTGGATCAAGGGTGCCACCAGATTTGTGCATAGTGCCTAAAGGGGTGAGGGTGGATAAAGGGGTGTGAGGGTCGAGGGTAAGAAGAGAGTTGTGATGAGTAAACTAAGGCTAGCTCGTGAGTGAAATGTATAGTAGTGTGGGGGGTGTATGTGGTCTGTGTATGAGAGATGGGGGTGCATGTGAGAGAAAGTGAGGTGGGCATGGTCAACTCTGATGGGCCTTGGGGGAATGGTAAAAGAGATGACTCTCAGGGTCCTATGATGTAGTCCACTGCATCATAGTCCACTGTGCTGCCTCTCCCCTTTGCTACACCATGTGGTATGCATGCCAAACCTCTTGGAGTGGGCCACTGTGCCATCCCGTTATAGATAAGGAGACGATGCTGAGATCCCAGTTTGATTAGGTGGTGCTTGTGGGGTGAGCCATATCAATTGACGTGTGCATGGTGTTTGTGTGCCCCATGGTCCGCAAGATCTCGAGATCCTCAAAGTCATAGATCTCACATTGTTGGCTGCAAGTCTTGGCATTGATGATTGAAGTCTCCTACAAGGGAGACTTCCCCATGAGGTGAGTACTCCATGATCCCCTTTGTAAGGCACATGTAAGGTGACTCACCACTCTCTCCATCCCTGTAATGGGAAGACACGACATGCCAATGGAAAAGAACAGACATAACAACTTCAAGCACTTCAAAACAATGGAATTGAAAACGAGAGAGAAGACTTCAACCAGACACGGAGTGGCGTAGTTCCACCCCCAGAATGCACGGGCCCGAAGGGAGTTGGGCCGCCAAGCTGTGGGAAAAAAGAAGGCTCCTAGTAAGCAGAGAAAGGCACCATGAGCGGCAAGAGGAGGAAAAGGGAACGAGGAGGACTCTGTGTGTGTGCGTGCGCGCGCGCTCGGCACTTGATGCCGCTTGCAACCAACGCCATAGCTTCCTATATTGAAGGTTTTCTTAAAATCAAGTATTTGGGAATTTTGCCCTTGTATCACCTAAGGGCTTTGCGAGGTAGGAAAAAAGGAGGGCTACGAAGAAGAAAAAAGGAAAACGAGCAGAAGAAAGGGGCAAACGAGGTGTTGCAAGAAAGTTCTAAGACGGTTCTTGATACGATGAGGAGATCTTGGCAAGGAAAGAAGGGGCTTCCGAGAGCATATCCAAGAATTTGAGGAGCAAGTGTATGGAAGTTCGTGAACAAGTGGGAGTTAATGAGCAACAAGAGAAAGATTTAAGCACTTTTGTGGCTTTTTGGTGGGGTGTTGAAGCATTAGAAGTCGAGGTTCATGAAGAGGAAGAAGGTGATTATGAGCAATAGCTGAAGGTGATTATGGAAAGCAGTTAAGAGGAGTGGAAGAGCAGATCAGATACAATTTTTGTCGAGTACTTTTGGAGAAGGAAGGAGCAAGGGAATACGAAGAAGAAGGTGGGCGTTGGAGCAAAGGGGAAGAGCAAGGTGGAAAGAGGAAGAGTGTACCCTTTTCGTTTTCTCTTTCGTCAAAGCCTTCACTTCTCTCTCTTCTGCTCTTGGTTATGCAGAAGAAGTTTGAACAAAGAGCCATGTTCGCAAGTAAATTTTGTATTTGATTTCAAACTTCATTAGAAATACATATTTTGGTTCCAAAGCGTTATTTGTGCATAGTTTCCTTGTGTTGTGTGCTCTCTCTCACTTTTTTCTCACAGCGAGCAACCCGGTGCTGACTCGGCTCACCTCGCAAATGCATATCCCCCAACATTGGCAAGAACTTCTACTTTTGCCAAGGTTTAGGCCCCTCGATCGGGATTCGTAGGTTGGCTAGGGTTAGGCTCAGGGAGTCCTAATCCTCCGGTCTTAAGTGCTTGACATGTCACAAATTGCTTGACATGTCACAAATTGCTTGACATGTCAGCAGTTTGTGACATCCCTCCTACTTGAAGGAAGAGTAATCGTCCGCAATTATAACCACACAACAACTCAAGTTAGATCAAAAATATCCGAGGGTCATTTCGAGGATTCTCATACCATATCAAAGCTATTGATATTCTGGCGTAGCAAAATTAGCCAATCACACCCAGATTGCACTGATCTTTAGAGGAGCGTCTCGATGCACTAAAGTTACATACCCAAACAATCTCACCCAATTAGGAATATTCAGTGGTTGACACATCATGATGCAACTCATATGATTACAAATGCATGTAGGTTTTTAATCCTAACCCATTTTAATAATGTGCCACTTGGCAAGAACCTGTAAGTTGGTAATTCTTTCTACCAGGGTCTAGGCCCCTTGCCCGAGATTTGCAGGTTGGCTAGGGCTAGGCTTAGGGAGTCCTAACCCTCTCGGTCTTCAGTGGCTTGACACGTCAGCAATTTGTGAAAACCCCCTTGCTTTGTCGTAGCAAACTTAGAGCCAGTAGGAGCAAAGTAGCATAGGGCTATGCCTCGATTTTTGATACTAGCATCACTGATGTCTCTTTGAGCTTCAGGGATACTGAGAGCTGACAGTATTCTACTGTATGATTTTATGAAATGGAATTCTGGATACTATGAAACTGACTTGTTCTTGACCTGTTTAAATGCATGAATTGATAGACGAAATGACTGCAACATTTTGGTCTAAATGATATCGATTGCTATGGTTGCAATAGGGATTAGTCGATCGGGCATCTACGAGGTCTTGAGTGGATCTAGATGCGATTGCTAATTGCATTGTCGAAAAATCATGGTTTGAGATCTGAATGAATGTTGAATGTGATTTGTCAAGTGATGTCCCGTGATGTCAAGTGATGTTACTGTAAATTGGTACATGTGCTAGATGTGTGTTCCTAGTACGTCGGTACTAACAGTCAGTGTCTGCTAAGACAGTTTATGGCTTTTGTCTATTTTGCAGGCGTAATCGAGGGCGATTACAATGCTTTCAAGTGTCACGTGACACATCCCAACCCTATGTGTTCGTGGACAAGCTATACCACAGCATGGTTCAGTCAGTTCAGTCAAGTCTAGATTAACAGTGATTTGGCACTTTTGTGAGTCTATTCGGAGACCGTGCATGCCCAGTCACTTAGCATAGATGCATATCCTCCAGTTGCACACAACATGATCATCGGAATTCCCAATCATAATCCATTAGCATCAGTCAGGGAATTTTCCAGTGCATTTAGCCTATTTTCCTATTTATTGGTATTTTCACTTATTATTTTTAAGTGACTTTCCAACAAAAGTAGGTAGGGCAATTTTGCTAAGTTAATATATAAGCAAACCCAAGTTAGCACTTTCTGGCAGAAGAGGCAGCAAGAGCTTCCCGCTCAACAGGCAACTTCTCAACAGTACCCCCCCTCAGCACTTAGCCTCGCCATACCTCGCCCATCCCTTTGGCGTTTTCAAGCATTACAGTCGCCTAAGCTTCTTGCATAACCTGGTGCTTCCCCCTACAGTAGTCCATCGCCCACAACCTCCATTCCCGGGCGATTGTGTCCCCTACAGGCAGGCCCCATCACCAGCGTGTTTGGGACTGCAGACCAGCAGTAGAACTCAGCGTTTTCAGCATATGGTGGCGTTTTTCACAGCAGCATTCCAGCCCATAAAAACGCAGCCTTATCTGCTGCCATGCCAGCGTTTTTCAGCATAGAATAGACATATAAGACCAGCGTTTTTCAGCCTTCAAGCAACAGCAGAAACTCAGCCCAAAAGGGTACAGATCCTCAGCGTTTTATCCTTGGCATGAACCCCGACGGAAGCAATCATTTTCAGCCATGAAAACAGCAAGAAAAACAGTCATTTTCAGCCACCAAGACAACCCCGAATTCAGCCATTGAAGATCACAGATTTCAGCCTAAGTCGCCGTCGTCATCACCGTCGTTGTCATCGGCATAGTCCCATTGCATGAGTCCATTGCATACGCATTGTACACTTTTGTGCAATCAAGTAGACCACTCTCGCCGACGAGAGTGCGGCCTTCGGAGGAGGGTTTTACAACCTTTCGGGTGTCGTATCTTTTCTCTCTCCTTCTCTCAGTCTCATTCAATTGCACGCACAATATCCACTCACTTTGTTCGTGATCATAGCACTCTCCATAAGACGGAAAGCTCTCTCTTTCCCTAAGAACTAAAAGGAACCTTGAGCAATAAGGATCACTAATCTTGAGAAAATACAACATTCATTCCGCTGCACCTTACATCAAGAGGGGGGTATGTCACAATTCAGTGACGTGGTTGCCCAGTACACACACACATTCGGTACACACACACATCCGGCTGGCATACTTGCATGGCTTTGCTTTTGAGGAAAACAGTGACTCGAAACAAATCTTGGATCATTCTCTTGCAAGCGATCTTTATTGCTTATGCCCTGTAAGACATGAGCGGTGAAGATGGGAGCGCGCCCGATGCGCGATGAAGTAAGGGTGGGCTAAAATTTTCAATGAACTTTGGAAGTGCGATCTTGAGCGCGAAGCTAAAATTTCCAAGAAACTTTGGAAGTGCGATCTTGCTCTGTCTGCTTTTTGGTAGGACCGGTATACTTTCAGAAAAGCACACGCTTGATGCTCTGATACCACTGCCACAAGACGAGCACCACGTGCCAATAGAAAAGAACAGATTGAATAGACTTTTAGCACTTCAGTAAAAACAGAACTGAGAGAGAGAGAGACAACACGTGACACGGAGTGGCGGAATTCCACCCCAGAGAGTATTGGCCCCAAATCTTGGCGCCCCGTTCGGTATTTTTTTATATTGCATCAACTCAGTACAAGCCGGTACTCCAGACTCTGCACCTTCTCCAGGAAGCATGCCAGAGTATGATCCCTAACCTCATATTTAAAGGCCCTTGGCCTAAAAAGCAATTAGAGTGAAAAGCCTTCAAACTCAAAAGCATCTGGTCCAAAAGCAAAGCCAAAAAGCTTTCAGCGCAATGTACGGAAATCCGTACAGTCCTGCCACGTCAGCACTGCCAACGTGAAAAGGGGAAATCCGTATAGTCTTGCCACGTCATCAGCCAGTGTGATTTTCGAAAATCTGCATGTTTTCAGCCTGCTTTGCAAGTTCTTGTGTGTGTGTGTGAGTCCTGCTTTATTTCCTTTATGTCACTTTGGGCCCCATCAGACGGGGTCCCCATAAGTTGGTAGGACTTCTTCTTCTGTTACTTGTTTTTCTTAGGGTTTAGGCTCATCGGTCGGCATCTGCAAGTTGGCTGCGTTCTTTAGGGCTTTGACACGTCAGCAATTTGTGACAATTTCACAATCTGAGGAGTATCTGCTAGGTCCTCCTCCTCCATCCACTTCGCATCCAATGCACGATAGTTCTTGAATTTAACAAAGAACCGCCTTCTCACTTTACCCTTAATCTTTCTGTCCTTATGTGCCAATAAATGTTCTGGAACAAGGATCGCAGCGTTTTCTTTCACTTCAGGTTGCTCATCAGGCTCCCCATCTTCGAGCACATCACCTTTAAAAGGCTTCAGGAGGCTCACATGAAAAGCATTGTGAAACCTCAAGTGTCTGACAGTTTTAGTCAGAAGGAGACATCATTTATCTTTTTGGAGACCTGGAAAGGTCTGTAGTATCGCATACTGAGCTTTGGAAAAAGCCTCTCCTTTCCCGTTTTCTTTCTCCGGCGTGCCTTCTTAAAACGTAAGAGCACCCAATCATTCTTCTTCAATTTCAAATCGCGACGATGGCGATCTGCTGCCTTTTTCTGTCTTTCTTGAGATTTCTGCAAAGTCTCGCGGACTTTGGCAAAAGCCGTGTCCAAGTCGCGTGTGTACTCATCAGCTTCAAAAACCTTATCTTTCGTGCTTAGGAAGGGTGGAACCTTTGCAGCATCTTCAATAATCTCAAATGGTGCCTTCCGCGTCAAAGAGTGTACCGTGTTATTGTAGGCAAATTCCACCAAAGGTAAGTACTTTTCCCATTGAGTCTTCTGATCCGAGATGTAAGACTTCAATAAATCTAGTACCACTGAATTGGCAATCTCAGATTGCCCGTCAGTCTGCCTGTGGAAAGATGACGAGAACTGCAACCGCGTGCCAATGTTCTCCCAAATAGCCTTCCAAAACAAACTCGTGAATCTACGGTCCCTATCGGAGACAATCGTCTCGGGCATGCCATGTAATCTGAAGATCTGAGCCACAAACAATCTCGCTAAGTGATCCGGCTTGATTGTTTTCTTCACTGGAATGAAATGAGCCTGCTTGTTAAATCTGTCAATAACAATCCAGATACCATCGTGACCACTCTGTGTTCTCGGGAGATCAAAAATGAAATCCATTGCAATACTTTCCGAGGGGATGGTGGGTATAGGCAAAGGCTGTAACAATCCCTGCCTGTCAAACTTGACCTTCTGGCATACCAAGCAACTATGCACAAACTCGTCCACATCCTTCTTGAGTCTCGGCCAAAAGAAGTATCTCTCTACCCCTTTCAAGGTGGTAGCAATGCCGCGGTGACCCTTAAAAGGTGGATAGTGGCATTCGGTCATAACCTTTTCCCTCGATGGCTGTGTAACGCACAACATGGTTTTCCTCATCAAGTAGCCATCCCGAATGGAAGATCCCGTTATTGTCTCCCCATCCCGTATTCGTGTGAAAATGTCTGCAAAATCTGTATCTGTGGCATATTGATCGACCATATCCTCGAAGCTCCTATAATGTATCGCGGAAATAGTTTGATCCAACGACTTCCGAGACAAAGCATCTGCCACCAAATTCTTTTGCCCCTGCACATGGACAATCTGGAAGTGAAACTGTGACAAGATGTTCGCCCATCACATCTGCTTTTCCGATAGCTGCTTCAATGACAAGAAGTAGCGTAAAGTCTGATGGTTTGTAAAGAGAGTAAAGTCCGCTCGGAGTAGGTAATGTCGCCACTTAGTAAGAGCATGGATAACCGCCAAAAGCTCTTTCTCATAAATCTGTATTGTCAATTCCGGCCTTGAAAACAATCGGCTCTCGTAGGCAATGACATGGCCTTCTTGCATTAAGACCACACCCAGACTACGACCACAAGCACCACAATATACTTCAAATGCCTTTAACCCAACAACCTCCCACTTAAAGGCATAAATGGCGCCTTTAAGCTACGTGACTCCCATCATCTCTATGCATAGATGGTTGTGCTTTGGATAAGCACTTAGTGAGAGCATCTGCTGGATTTTGTGATGTATGGACCTTAACCAATGTAATAAGGCCATCCTCAAGCACTTCTCGTATGAATGATACTGCACATCAATATGCTTTGTGCGTGCATGAAACATGGCATTCTTTGCTAGGCATATGGCACTCTGGCTATCACAACCAAGCATAGGTGCCTTGTCAGGCAAACCAAACTCACTGCATAGACGTGCTAACCAAATGGATTCTTTGGAAGCCTCAGTGGCTGAAATATATTCAACCTGTTGGAATTAGGGTTGCAGAGAAACACACACAGCTTGGAGAAGACGAAGGAAGCTCAAGGCACACAATAGAGAGTGTGTTACTTAGTGTGCAATGGAAAGATAGATAGCCCTAGAGTGATGGGCGTATATACAATGCACGGGGGAAAAAACCTCCTAAAGAGGGAAAAAATGCCCCGACGGTCCTAGTGTGTTCACACACATCACTACCACATGTATATGGTAACAAATCCCCCCTGGAGTGATGCGGTGAACGAGAGCTGGCACATGAGTAAAGGGAAGTGCCATGCCCTGAGGACAGGATCAGTCCACAAAGGGGAGTAAGCCCAAAGCTTTGCGGAAAGCTTCAAGCTTCTCACGAGACAATGCCTTTGTGAAAAGATCTGCAAGGTTGTCCTGTGTTGGCACATAAGCCAAGCTGATCTCTCCTGCTGAGAGCCTCTCCCTGACATAGTGGTAATGCACCTCAATGTGCTTTGTGCGAGCATGAAAAACTGGGTTCCTCGCAACTGCCAATGCGCTCTGACTGTCAGTGTAGATAGTGTTGGCAGTGTCCTGTCCAACACCCAAGTCAGCCATAAGGCGTCTGAGCCATACACACTCAACCGTAGCTGTGAAGACTGCCCTGTACTCAGCCTCACAACTCGAAGTGGCCACAGTAGGTTGCTTCTTGCTCAACCATGATATACATGAACTGCCAAGCATGAAACAAAAACCACTTGTGGACACTCGCGTGTCAAAACAACCAGCCCAATCTGAGTCCGAAAAAGCATGTAAGTCTGGCGGCAATGATCCCCCCTTGGGATAAAACAAGCCAAGATGTAAAGTGCCACTAAGGTAGCGGAAAATCCTCTTGACAGCCTGCCAATGCTTAGACCCTGGGCTATGCATAAATCTGCTGACCTGCGAGACTGCAAACTGAATATCTGGCCTCGTGTTGCATACATAAATGAGGCAGCCAACAGCAGTTTGGTAAAGAGTGACATCAGCAGGATCGCCAGCATCATGTAGACTCAACTTCAAACCTGTTTCCATGGGAGTGGCAATAGGTTTGCAATCCTCAAGTCCAAACTTACATAGCAATGTCTCTATGTAACTTTTCTGACACAAGGCAATACCACCATCACACTGCTTAAACTGTATACCCAAGTAATGATGCAACAGCCCCAAATCTTTCATCTTGAAAGTAGCATTCAAATCAGCCTTAAATTCAGCAATATGTCTCTCATTTGGTCCAGTGATCAGCAAATCATCAACATAAAGAACCACAATGAGAAATACATCATCCTCACGCTTTACATACAATGTGCTTTCTGTTGGACTGTTACGAAAGCCTCGTTTAACCAAATGAGTGTCAGCTTTCTCATACCAAGCACGAGGAGATTGCTTCAACCCATACAAAGCCTTCTTACATTTGCACACTTTGTCCTCTTGTCCTTTTATGACAAAACCGCGAGGCTGCGTTACATAAACTTCCTCAAATATGTCACCATTCAAGAAAGCAGTAACAATGTCTGATTGATGTACATCCCAACCAAAATGAGCTGCCAATGCACATAGAAAACGCACAGTAGTCATACGACAAGTGGGAGCAAAAGTCTCTTCATAATCTATGCCTTTTTGTTGTGCATAACCCTTTGCAACAAGTCGAGCCTTATGGCGAGCGATCTCACCATCCGGCTTGCGTTTCAACTTGTAAACCCACTTCGTACCAATGGCCTTTTTGCCAGGAGGCAAATCACATAAAGTCCATGTGTCATTCTCTATAAGTGCATCATATTCTGATTTCATGGCAGCAATCCAATTTTCTGAATTCTGTGCTTCATCAAAAGACAGAGGCTCCTCAACATCATGTAAACTAGACACAGCCAAAGCATAACAATCTGATGCATAAGATGCATGGCGAGAGCCTGAACGAGTACGACTAGATAAAGGTGCATCTAATTTACTGTCACGCAAAGTGTGCACCAGCCATTTTGGCATACCTCTAGCCTGCTCATTTTCAGCCCTTTCCTCATCAAGTACATCATGTACATCTGCATCAGTAATAGGCTGTTCTAAAACATTTTCAGAAACCCCCATAGGCTGTACATTTGCCTCATTGGAACTTACAATCGTATTTCCACCACTGAAAAGAGGCAACAAAGTGTCATAAGTGTCCTGTGAGCTTACATTACTGTCTCTAGTACATGACAGCAAGGGTTGAACAGAATCTTCCACAAACACTACATCCCGTGAAACCAAAATACGTTTTGTTTGCGGATGATACAACCTGTAACCTTTGCTTTCAGCACTATAACCAACAAAAATACATTTGACAGCCTTATCATCCAATTTTCTGCGCTGCACTTGTGGCACCAAAGCATATGCCAAACAGCCAAAAACACGCATGTGCTCAATAGAAGGTTTTCTATCATGCCATGCTTCATATGGAGTAATAGACTGCAAAGCTTTCGTAGGACACCTGTTAAGTACATAAGTGGCACACATGATGGCCTCAAGCCAAAAAGAATGCGGCAAAGCTTGACTTTTGACCATACATCGTGCCATTTCCGTTAGTGACCTGTTTTTCCTCTCAGCAACACCATTTTGCTGAGGTGTATAAGGCACTGTACATTGGTGTTTTATCCCACGACTAGCCAGAAATGCATTAAATTCATGAGACATATACTCCCCCCCTCGATCGGAACGGAGGGTGCCCATAGTACATTTTGAGACATTTTCAGCCATAGCCAAAAATTGTTTGAAGCACATAAAAACTTCGGACTTCGCTTTAAGCGGAAATACCCACGCATGCCTGGAGTAATCATCAATGAAAGTCACGAAGTACAGGTAATTGCCCAAGGACGGAGTTTGCATGGGCCCACAAACGTCACTATGCACAAGCTGCAACCTGCATGTGGCCCTAACTGAACCATCCTTTGGAAACTTAGAACGCTGCATTTTACCCAGAATACAGCCTTCACAAACATGTTTGATAGGTGCTTCAAGAGGCGGCAAAGAAGCAACCATATCAGATTTCTGCAAACGCAGCAAACTGGCAAAATTCAGATGACCAAAACGTGCATGCCAAAGTTTTGCATCTGAAATAGCCCTTGAATCTGCAACAGCATTTGCAAAATTTTGTCCACACTTGTCATACAAAGTGAGCTTATACAGCCCACGGCACAAAAGCCCAGATGCAACAATTTCATCACCAAAACTGAGATCATGAACTGTACATCTGTCATCCACAAATTTGACTACAAGTCCAAGTCTAGCAAGTGCGGATACAGACAATAGATTCTTCTTGATCCCAGGTACATAAAGTGCATCAACAAGTGTGAAGGAACTGCCATTAGCAGCAGTGAGCACAATCTTTCCAACTCCCTGAACTGGATAAGAGGCGTTGTTGGCACAAGTGACTGAATTCCCATGAGGGACAGACTCGAGAGAGGTAAACAATTCACGATGTGAGGTAATGTGCTTTGTAGCACCACTGTCGAAATACCACACATGTGAATCTGCAGCAACTGACAAGCATGCATCATGGACAGCAGGATTGTAAGTGCACTCTGCGCTAAAAGCCCATTCTGCATCAACATCAGCATCAAAATCTCCTTTCACAGAAGACTCAACAATGGCTGCATTTGTAGTGGAACCAGCATTTGCAGTGGAACCACCCTCTTTCTTCTTAGCCTCTTTGGCCTTCAACTTAGGACACGACTTGATCAAGTGATCATTGGCTTTACAATAATGGCAACGCATTTTCTTTTTGCCCTTATCACCAGAATTGCCAGACGAAGTGCTGCCAGCAGAAGCATTAGGAACAGAAATTTTGCCACTCGCAGCAGAACCATAAGAAGTGGCTGCATTACTGTTACCACCCTTTCTTTGAGAAGCAATAAAAGCCTGTTCAACTGCACGCTGCCTAGTCCTGTTTTTTCTAGAAAGTGACTCTTGCAACAGCAATGTGCATAATGCATCAAACTTGACAACTTCAGGATTTCCTTGGGTCATCAGTCTCCAAGTACTAGCAAAAGTCTGGTAGGAATCTGGTAAGGCATCAAGAACAGTCTGCACAAGGGAACTGTCAGAAATGACTTCACCTGCAGAAATGAGTTGCTCATTGATATCCTTGACACTAGCAAGGAAAGTGTCCATATCATCTTCCTCATGCATGATCTTCGACTCTAGCTCTTTACGCAGCAAAGCAATTTTAGCCTCATTGCGGCTTGCATAAAGACCTGCTAGAATATCCCAAGCCTGTTTTGCAGATTTTGCTGAACGGATGTGAGGAATAATGGTGCGCTTCACAGACAACGCAATCAATGCATGAGCCTGCGCATCCTTAACATCCCAACGAGCTTGTTCTGCTGTAGGCAAAACAACTCTAACAGCTGCAATCCTTGCAGCAAGACCTGCAACATCCTCAATATCGCCTACATCTTCAGAACCAGGACGTACATCAATGCCCTGCACAATGTTCCAGACACCTTTTGACACAAGAACGTGTTGCATCATATAAGCCCACATAGGGTAGTTGTCCCCATCCAACCTGTCCTCAGCAGCAAACATCTTGAACACATCTGTGTTGTTGTTGTCAGCCATGGTAAATGCTGCACCTGATGTGAAAACTGCCCGAAAATAGGAGAAATGGAGCGGGAACAACTTGTGCTATATAGCACAAACCGTAGAAGACTATAAGGCACCTGTTATGCAGAAAACGGCACTGACAGAAAATCTGCACAAAATGACGAAATAGCCTGTGCAGTACTGCCCGTAGTGGAAACGGAGGCCGAAATGAGCCCAAATCAAAATTCTGAGCTCTTCAAAAATATTTGTCGACCTGCGAACGCTCGCCAAAGCTCACTGAAATCGGAGAAAGTGAGCAGGCGTGTGCTGGAGCAGCTGGCGACTAAGCCCGGGAGGACGTGACCTGCTCTGATACCAATTGTTGGAATTAGGGTTGCAGAGAAACACACACAGCTTGGAGAAGACGAAGGAAGCTCAAGGCACACAATAGAGAGTGTGTTACTTAGTGTGCAATGGAAAGATAGATAGCCCTAGAGTGATGGGCGTATATACAATGCACGGGGGAAAAAACCTCCTAAAGAGGGAAAAAATGCCCCGGCGGTCCTAGTGTGTTCACACACATCACTACCACATGTATATGGTAACACAACCTCTGTCGTAGACAATGCAACAATCTTTTGCAATCTAAAACACCATCAAACAACACCTCCCGCAAGAGTAAACACATAGCCACTTGTGGATTTCTGTGTATCCACAGCCATGTCAGAGTCACAAAATCCCTTCAACTCCAATGGTCCTTTACCATAGCAGAGGCATTTGTTTTTAGTCCCTTTCAAGTACCTCATAATGGACTTCACTGCATCCCAATGCAACCTGCCTGGATTAGCCATAAACCGGCTCACAACTCCCGCTGCATGGGCTATGTCAGGCCTAGTAGCAACCATAGCATACATAAGTGAACCACAAGCTGAAGCGTAAGGCACACTTTGCATGTCATTGGCCTCTTCCTTTGACTTGGGGCAATCATCCTTGGAGATTTTGACATATGGTTGTAATGGCACGCCAAGAGGCTTTGCTTTAGCCATGTTAAATCTGTCCAGCACCTTTTCAATGTACTTTTCTTGCGACAAATACAATATGCGCTGGTCCCTTTGCCTTCTAACCCTCACTCCAAATATATGTTCAGTTGCCCCAAGGTCTTTCATTGAAAATGCAGATTTCAGCTGCTCTTTAAGAGCATCAACAGTGCTTCTTTTCTTTGCAGCTATCAACATATCATCCACATAGAGCACAAGAATGATAGGGCTGCCATCCTCATCACATTTGATATACAAATAATGGTCTGTAGACTGCATGGCTTCTTTTGTAACCATGTTTGAGCATGAAGCGGTCAAACTTCTTGTACCATTGTCTACATGATTGTTTCAGCCCATACAAACTTCTATTGAGCATACATACCAAATGTTCCTTGCCAAGAATAACAAAACCCTCGGGTTGCTTCATGTAAAGCTCTTCCTCCACATCACCATGCAAGAAAGCGATATGTACATCCCTTTGGTCCATTTCCAAATCAAGGGAAGCCACTATGGCAAACAATACACGCAAAGTGGTCATCTTCACTACAGGAGAGAACACTTCATGAAGGTCTATGCCCTTGGTTTGAACATATCCCTTTGCAACCAGCCTTGCCTTATACTTGGGTTTTGCATCAACTGTTTCGATTTTATACACCCATTTGTTAGGAATAGCCTTCCTTCCTTTGGGCAATTCCACCAAATCCCAAGTATGGTTAGCATGCAAAGCTTTAATCTCTTCCTGCATAGCAAGCTCCCACTTGTCGTTGTGCTCACATGTCTTTGCCTCTTTATACGTAAGAGGGTCTCCCTCATCTGTCAACATAATGTAATGCAAAGAGGGATCATATCTACTCACAGTCCGTCTTGGACGAGTAGACCGCCTCACCCAATGATCCACATTATCTGGTAATGGGTCTACATCAGGTGGCATGATAAAATCATCAACAATGGGTTGCTATACATCATTTTCAGCACCATTTTCAGCATTGTTTTGTGGCTGCAAATGCCCTTCAAGAGCCTCAATTTGTTGCCCAATATCTTTTGGCTCAAACACCAGTGGATCATCTACATTTTCAGCCATATGTGGTGCATCTTGAGGGTCAAGAATAGGCCTAACAGGTGGCTGGTCATGCTGAAATTTGACCCTTTTATGGTCATGCTTTGAGGCACAATTGTTTTGAAGCAGCTTTGCCTCATTAAAACAACATCCCGGCTGCAAACAACCCTTTGAGCTGAGATAACCAAATCCTGTAACCCATTTCGCCTTCTTCACTGTATCTCATGAAAAGGCCTTTAATGGACTTGGCATCTAGTTTACTCCTCAACTCAGGTCTAACATGCACAAAAGCCTCGCAACCAAAAATGCGTAAGTGATCATATGAAGCAGGCTTGCCAAACCAAACCTCTTCAGGGAGTCACCCTTTCAAAGACATGTGAGGGGATCGATTGCATATATGCACTTCAGTTTTCAAAGCTTCTGCCCAAAATCCATGAGAGAGATTAACTGTGGACAGCATGCATCTCACCCTCTCACAAAGTGTTTTATTGAATCTTTCAGCCACACCATTAGAAGAGGGGCTGTATGGCACAATAAGCTCCCTCTTAATGTCCAAATTTTCACAAAATTTGTTAAATTCAGCACTTGTGAACTCCCCCCCATTTTTCGTACGCAAGCATTTCAGCTTTCTACCTGTTTGGGTCGTCACAAATGCATGAAATTTCTTAAACGCAGCAAAGGCTTCATCCTTAGATTTAAGCAAATAAACCAAAATTTTCCTAGAATGATCATCAACAAAGTAGACAAAATAGCATGCACCTCCCGTAGACTTAGTAGGTATGCTACATACATGAGAATGTACAAGATCAAGCACACAAGATTTACGAGAGACACCGGAGTAATAAGAACGCTTACTTGCTTGCCATATTGACATTCATTACAAAAGTCAAGCTTTGTGCCTTGTTTTTAGACTCACAGGACGTACATAAAGCTAATGCACAGCCTTTAGAAGCATGTATGAGCAAAAGCCCCGATTTGTAGCATCAAATTGCAAAAAATTGAGCCACAAATGGTCATACATAGCCAAAACTTGTCAAATGTGCATAAATTGCATCAATTTGCACTTTCCTCAATGTAGATGCATCAAAAATACACTTGCAAAAACCTGCGTAAATCTGAAATTTGTTGAAAACACATGTTTTGGGACTTGTTTTTCAGCAATTTCTTTGTTTTCGGGTTGCGGGGACCTAGTAAAGATATTTCCACACCTTAATACATGATTTGCAAAACCTGTATTTTCCTGCCATAACCTGTAATTTGCTGATTTTGACCTAATTTCAGCCTCTTTTAGGTCAATTTGACTAGCCGGGAGCTCTCTGGTGTTCGGGGACGAGTCCTTTGGCGATAAAATTGCAGAATCTCGCGTGAAAGTTGACCTCCTTGGATGAAAATCAGCGTTTGTAGGTTTGGAAGCAAACCCTAATTTGTCTCTGATACCAGTTGATGAGCGCACAACAATGTGTGTAAGTGATGGAACACGAGAAGATGTGTAGGGCTAGAGGCTTGGAGAGAAGGCGATGGTGTGCAGAGGTGGGGCGCTAGGAATCGAAGAAGAAGAAGAGAGAGAGAGCGCACAATTTCTTGAAGGGGAATTGTTGAGAGTGAGTAAGTTTGGTCTCTCATTCCTTTTATTAAAGTATAGGACCATTTGTAAGTTAGTGGCCAAGTTCAATGTGAACTTGGCCAAAGGTTAGTAACCTTTTAAAATATATACAAAAGGGGTCATTTGGGCCTTTAACCCAACATCCTCATCCAAAACACTTCCCCTCTTTAATGTAAAGAGCTCTCTCTTGAGGAGTGAGATTGGGTCGTGCATCCTTTTCTTTCTTTTTTGGGTTGCTCTTCCTCTTTCTACTTCCAGTTTTCGAAGTTTGTTCGGTCCTTTGTGTCATGATTTTATGTGTGGGGTAGGTCAAACTGCCCGAGTGAATGGCAAAACCCCGTTTCACATGACTCATTAGTTCCTGAATGGAAGCTGACTTTTGTTCTAAGCAGTGATCTCGGATCTCTGTAGGAAGACCCAAGGTAAACCGCTCAATCTGTTCTTTGAACGAGATCTTCTTAAATGAAGAGGCGGGTAGAAAAGAGCTCCAGAGTCTCTCGCAATAAGCGTCCACTGTATCCTTCTTGGTCATCCGAAGATGGTTCCAAGCAATTCGTATGTCGTGTTCATACTCTCGAGTCAGCCAAGAAGAAATAAAAATCCTTTTAAATTTCAGCCATTTGACTGGCGCTGTCTTGTTTAATAGAAGCGTGGACCACCAAGTTCGAGCATTTTTCTTGAAGTAAGAGGCAGCTCTCCGAATCTTGGACTGCTCTGAGTAACGCCCTCCAGAGAAAGCTATGTCAAACTGATGTATGAAAGACAAAGCCTTCGAAGCATCTCTATAACCAGAAAACGTGTCAAATTTAAGACTGTCCACCTTCCTTAAACTCTCGGACTTTCTTGCTTTTATCTTCCAGAAAGTCATACTGGTTCGCTTTATAAAAATTCTTCTTCTTTGAATAAAAGCTACTGTCTTCAGAGTCCGAACTATTCGAAGACGAGTCCTCTTTAGAATTGTCAATCACTGGGCGAGATTTAGGCTTCTTTGTCTTTTTCTTACCCTTTCCGAAGCTTTGCTTTTTGCTTCGCTTCTTGCCTTTTCTCTATTCTTCGCTCGAATCAGAGGAGCTAGAAGAACTCGAAGAAGAAGAAGAACTGGGTACTTCTTCAAATCGAACACGGTTCTTCTGCCTTCTTGCCGATGCAAACGTACATTGAGGACCCAAATAACCCGGGAAGTCAGCGTCTTTCTTTTGCTTTTTGTCGTGCTTTTTAGCTTTGTTCTACACGTCGAAAAGCTGAGAAATCATTGCATCAACCACCTCTTCTAATTTTTGCTCTATATACATCCTTGGAGTAGGAGGTTTCTTTAGTGCCGGTTTGAGGGGTGGTTCTGTGGTCTGCCACCACTGTGAGTGTACCTTGTCGAAGGAGGTCTGGCTCATAAATTTTGCAAATTTGGGATCCTTCGCAAAATTTAGCATCATCTTTGTTGCATTGCCGATCAATCGTCGACGCTCCATCTCTTTGAGCTCCGCTTGAGTAGGCTGAGGCGGGCCGTACTCGCGTGAATCTTCGTCGTGATCTCTTCCCGCATCTCCGGATGCAGAGGAAGTCGATTGATCTTTGTCTGAAGCCATAAGTGCCGCGTAAAGAGGATCGGATTTCTCATAGAAGAGAAATCGGCCGTGCTCTGATACCATTGTAACAGACTTGGACACTCCAAGTTGAGATTCTTCTGCGACACTACAAGTGTATTTCAAAATAGTTAACAGTTCACAATTGATTCGACACTGGCTCGGCGGAGTTCCGTGCCTAGAGATATTGGCCCCAAGGATTGGCTCCCCTTTTGGTATTAAGCTGTTGCCAAAGTACAAGTGAGTGGGAGGCTCTCACTCTCAGACTCTACGTTCAGATGCTCTGAGAAGTGGGAGGCCTGCCCACTTATTTAAAGGTTACAAGGGATGCCAAAAGCATCAAAATCAAAAGCTGTCCCTCTCTCACTAGCTCTCTCTTGAGAGAATAAAGCAGAGTCTTAAAAAAAAAAAAGTAAAGCGCTCTCTCTCTCTCTCTCTCTCTCTCTCTCTCTCTCTCTCTCTCTCTCTCTCTCTCTCTCTCTCTCTCTCTCTCAATTGTGTAAATAAAAGCAAAGTCAAAAGCTGCGCAAGGACTGCCGTAAAATCCGCCGCAATTCACGAGATGCCATGTGTCAGCATTTTTGCGTTTTCGGGCCTATCCGTCTACCACGTCAGCATTCAACATCCGCGGGTATGCGAGCCGGGAGTCCTTGCCAGAGGATGTGTGTGTACTGGGTAGCCACATCACTGAGTTGTGACACATGCTCGCCTATGTTCTACTTGCATCTTTGTTAGGTCATCATCAAGGTAGATAGGAGGGGCTCCCATGTGAGCACTTAGGGTTTACCGCCTGCGAATGAAGAGGGCTCTTGCTTCTTCGAAGGGGAATTGGAGGATGAGACTCGAGAGACCTCTTCTTGGTTAAATCTTTGCCTACTCTCCATGCTTTGGTAAAGGGATTTGCCTCTCCTTCCATGCATCCAAGTTTGGTACATAGCTCTCTACCATCTTTTTCGGGTGTGGAGTCCTCCTCTAGTATGCCGGTGACGTGTGTGTTGAGTCGACGGGCATGTCACATCTCCTCCTCCTCGGGAGTGGTGTGTGTGTTAGGGTTAGGTTTCTGCATCGAGGTCATAGACGCATGTGATCCATGCGTTTGTGTGGCCAGTCAAAGACTCACCCCCCTTAGAGAGGTGATCCATACCAATCTCTTGGTCAAAGCTAGAATCTTCTGTGCTATGAACAGTTTTCTCTATGTAGTATTTGCAT
Source organism: Adiantum capillus-veneris (assembly GCF_014529385.1). Lineage (NCBI taxonomy): Eukaryota > Viridiplantae > Streptophyta > Polypodiopsida > Polypodiales > Pteridaceae > Adiantum > Adiantum capillus-veneris. The sequence goes on from NC_140947.1 coordinate 147,558,199, forward strand.
TAGTGATCATCTGCGTGGCACTAGGACATCTGAGTGACCTTCGGATCTTGGACTAACTTGAGTGAGTTTTATAGGAACTGGCCGAGGGGCCTAAAACCTAGAAACAGAGAAACACCAATTTATGAAGTCTTGAAGAGGGACCCCACTTACAAAAATTGCGAAGAGCATGCTGATATGGCAATTGTACGAAAATTTCGCAAATTGCGTTGACATGACACGTACAGTTGTGCGGATTCCGCAAATTGTATTGGCTGATTTTGGGCAATTTAGCGCTAGTTTTTCTAAAGTAGATGCTTTTAGGAATAAGTGCTTTTGGACCTAATGCTTTTTGGGCTGTGCTTTTTGCATCCCTTGTAGTCTTTATAGGTGCCCACAAGCCACTCTTTTGAGAGCATCTGGATGTAGAGCTTGAAGAGCTGGACCCGTCAAGATTCGTATCTTCTTGTAGCAATAATAAAGAAATACCGAAAGGGGTGCCAATCTTTGAGCCAATGTGTCTTGGCTGGGAGCTTCGCCGAGTCTTGTCATCTCTCTTGCAGTTAAATAAGTGTTTTCAAGTGATAAAGTATGACCAAGTGTGGATTTTGTACTTATCTCTATGTTTCCTTAGGATCACTCGTCGAAAGTGACTACAGTGGTATAGAGCTTCAGGCGTGTGCTTTTTTGAAAGCATACTGGTCCTATCAAAGAGCAGACAGAGCAGGATGGCCTTTCCAAAATTTTCTGAAATTTTCTATGAAAGATTCTTCATGTCCCAATCCCGGAGTTACTAGCTACTCCCACCCTTAGTCCATCTCGCATCGGGCGCTATCCCATCTTAAGGGGCATAAGCCGTAAAGAACGCAAGACCACTTGCCCTCTGCAAACCAGATTACGATCCTATCGACGTGGACGGAGAACAGAGAGGTTCTATAGGAATTATCTAATTATTTCCTTTTTTCAAGAGAGCAACTGATCCTACACGAATCTACGGATGGAGTGGGATGAAGAAGAAACGAGGTAAAGGAATTCGTTGTTTCCCTAAAAAGCATTAAAAACATGCTTTTTTACTCTTTTTAGTGTTGCAGAGACCTCTAAAAATCTCTTCAACAGTTGAGGATTTGGATATACGATAGAAGGCAAAGCTGATCCTCTTGACAAGCTCTACACATTGACACAAACAAATTTTGATTCCGACAACTTTGGAAAATTAGGGTTTTTGCAAAAAATTGTAGCATGTGTAAAATTAATGGTTTTTGGAAGATCTTGTTATTTGTGCATAGATGACAGGTAATAGGAGCGGGGAACATGGGTATGAAAACATGGAGCTGGACATCCACTCTTTTGCAAGGAGGCAAACCTTTTGCTTGAAATTTTGTTTGTTTTATAGGTGAAATCGAGGTTGAAATGGCGAGGAATTTGCATTTGAAAGCAATTGGGAGCAATGATGGCTTAGGAATGAATCCGATAACTTTTGGTGGATTCAAGATAAGAATTATGAATTTTGTTTGAATGAATGTATGATGAATGATGGATGATGAAAAATGATTATGATTATGAATTTGACATTGTATGGCCGATGGCACGCGTTCGTCATACCAAGAGGTAGATGTTCACTTAGGTGACTCTCCATAGACTTTGGATGAACAATTGCATCTAAAGAACATACTTTCCAGATTGACTGGGAGTATGATGATCTTGGGCGTGTGCACGTGCCATAAATAGGATCTTATGACCTTTTATAGGCAATGGCTAAGATCTTGATTGTTTGATGGACATCCAAGCAAGATCTAATGACCTTTTACACGTATTGGCTAAGATACCGGTCATAAGATAGCTTTTGAGACGCACCTGAGGTGTCTGCAACTAGCTTTTATGTGTGCACGGACATCATGACACAAGAATGCATGGCTGGAGTATCATGATTGAATGTATGGCTTAATGTGTGAGATTTGAAGTTTCAAGAAGTGTGAGCATTTTATATTCTGCAAACGAGGACGATTGCTTTGATTTAGAAGGCGAAGACCTAGCGAAAGGAGCCTAAAACCTAGAAGAAGGAGAAGAAACAGAGAAATGTTTGAAGTCTTGTCGAGGGGGCCTAAACAATAAAGAGGGAAGGCACGTACAAAAACTGCGAAGAGCATGCTGATATGGCAGCTATACGGAAATTCCGCAAATTACGCTGACATGACACGTGGCAGTTGTACAGATTTCTGCAAATTGCATCAGCTGATTTTGAGTAGTTTTAGCGCTAGCTTTTGGAGAGCAGATGCTTTTAGAAATAAGTGCTTTTGGACCTAATGCTTTTGGGGCTTTGCTTTTAGCATCCCTTGTACTCTTTATAAGTGCCCACATGCCACTCTTTTGAGAGCATCTAGACACAGAGCTCGAAGAGCTGGATCCATCGAGAGCTGTACCATCTTGAAGCAATAATAAAGAAATACCGAAAGGGGTGCTAGTCTTTGGGGCCAATGCATTTCAATGAATTTTGGCTCGGAACTTCCACGAGTCCCGTCATCTCTCTTGCAGTTATTTAAGTGTTTTGAAGTGATGAAGTATTGCCAAGTGTGAATTTGCAGTTATCTCTGTGTTTCCATCCGATCACTCCCCAGAAGTGATTACAATGTGCACGAGGAGAATCTCTTTTTTGTGTGCCTCTACTTTTGCCTCCTATTTTATGTTCTTCTTCATCTGTCACAAATTGCTGACGTGTCAAGCCACGGAAGACCCGATTGGTAAGGGCTTCCAGAGCCTAACCCCAACCGACTTGTAGATCTTGGCCGAAGGCCTAATTCCTAAGAGAAGCAACAAAAGAAGAAGTCTTACCAACTTACAGATCCTCGCCAAGTAGGAAAAAGTCTTAAAAGAAGTTACCACCAACTTATGGGACCCTGTCCGATGGGGCCCAAGTGTCTAGAGCTTATTAAATAAAAGCACCCCCACACACAAAGGACTTGAAAACTCAGTTGATGATGTGGCATGTGCACAGACTGCTCGCAAAAAACACGCTGACATGCCATGTGCGATTTGTGTTGCAATTGTTGACGTGGCAATTGTACGGAAATTACGTTGCAGCTTTTGGGATCAAATGCTTTTGGAACCAGATGGTTTAGAATTTGACAGACCTCTAGCACTTGAAAAAATTCAAGAGAGAGAGAGAGAGAGAGAGAGAGAGAGAGAGAGAGAGAGAGAGAGAGAGAGAGAGAGAGAGAGAGAGAGAGAGAGAGAGAGAGAGAGAGAGAGAAGAAGAAGAAGATTATTTTAACGTCGCAGGAAGCTATCCGAAGAGACCTTAACGATCTGTCCGACGAGGAGAGTTGAACTCAAGACGTGTTGTTCAAGAGGGAAATGGCATAACCAATCTACCACACTTGGGTGATAGAAAGGTTATACCATTTTCCTCTTTTTATTAGCGCGTGCATACACACGAGAAGAAGATTGTTTTAACGTCGTAGGAAACTATCGCAAGAGACCTGAGAGATCTATCCGACAAGGAGAGAGAAATGAAATGTTTTATTAACGTCTTCAAAAGGCCAAAATGACCTATGAGACCAATCCGTTACAAAATGGTGAATCTAATACCATGTCTGGGTACAAAAGAACTAGATGTGTGTGTGTGTGAGAGAGAGAGAGAGAGAGAGAGAGAGAGAGAGAGAGAGAGAGAGAGAGAGAGAGAGAGAGAGAGAGAGAGAATCCACGCGAGACAGGGAGTGGTGGAGCTCCACTCAAAGAGAACATCATACCTTGGCACCCTTTTCGATAGGTCTTTTGTATTGCTTCATTTAAGGTACAATAGTGGGGTGTTTCTTTGCTTCTTGCACTTTGGAATTCTAAAAGGAGATCCCTCTTTACATATTTAGAGGCTTTGGGCCTTGAAAAGTTCTTTGAAAAGTTCTACTGCTGAAAGGCTCTTTTTCCCAAAAGCTAGCTCTCCTTGGTAGTTTTCGTAAATTACGCTACTGTCCGTACAGGTGCATGTCAGAATGGCTTTTGCGACTTGCGGGTAGTTCTTACAGATTGCCACGTCAACATTGCTTTTGCGCTTTTAGGGTATTTCCCAACTCGGCCATTGTCTTTAGTTAGTCTCAGTGGCCCTAACCCCCTGTCACCAACTTGTGACATACCTTTGTTATGTCTCGCTCACACACAGGAGAGGAGATCTAGCCTAGATGCCGTCGGGATGGGCGTCCAGTGTCCGGGCGGACGGAGTGTGAACCCGGCCAGTGTGGCCAGCCATTATTATAAAAGGGAGGCCAAGGCCTCATTTACAGTTATCGACCCCCACTGGCAGAGTGCCAGTGGTTAGCCCGCGAGGCTAGGAGTGGGCGAGGTCACCTCGAGGAGGTGAGGCCGGGTGGTATGGAACGCTCTGTCTTATTTATAGGTGCACGCCTACGTCCTCGGATGCTGGCCCCAGCACGGGGGAGCTGCCGGATGGTGGCTACGGTCGGGTGGTTCGTCCGACGCGTATCTGTAGGCGGTCTTTGTAGCCAGGAGATCCATCTCCCTGTTCGTTGCATGGTATCAGAGCTGGCTTGGCTGCACGAAGGACCGTGTGCACACCTACAGGCTGGTTCGATTCGGATAATCACTGTTTTATGTAATTTTTGATGAATTAACTGCTTGATCAATTATTTTCTTCTCATAAGCTTGTGTGCAGGTGATGCGTTGCTGATTTTTTTACTTACTTTCCGACGGAAAGCAGATTTTTATTTATAGTTGCTGGTTATTTATTTAAAAACAGCAATTTCCATTGGTCGAGCTGCTGAATTTTTGCTGCTTTTGCATGAAAAAACAGGGAATTAATTGGTTGATTTATCCTGGTGCAGTGAATTTCAGCGGGGCCATGCTCTCTCTGTTGGAGAAGAGAGAGAGAGAGAGAGAGAGAGAGAGAGAGAGAGAGAGAGAGAGAGAGAGAGAGAGAGAGAGAGAGAGAGAGAGAGAGAGAGAGAGTTACCTCTCTCTCTGCAGGGTGAGTGCCTGCGCAGGGAAGGGGTCGCTAGAGAAGCCAGCGTGGCTTTTTGATGCATGACAGCTGGCTCTGACTAGGCGCTCATTAGCGTGGTGAACACACGCACCCACGTTGGGTGCACGGGTGTTTTCTTTTCCACGCGGCATCTGCAAGCTACAGTAGCGCATGTTTTTTTTTTTGGCAGCGCTGGAGTTTTTACTCTGGCTTAGTTTATGCCTAAGGATTTTTTATAAAGTGCCTTGGTCACTTGAGGTTTTAAAAAAAAAACTATAGTCTGGACCCTTTAATTCTTTTAAGTTAAAGTGTGAACCCTACTCATTGTTAAAAAAGTCAGTTACAGAGACTTACAAGTTTGCAGAGATCTCTCTTTTCCCTCCTATGCTAGTCACCTGAGCTCTCCCTCTCTCACTTGCTTGCGCTCCCGCGCTCCAGCCATCACCTTCTCGCGTTCAGACGCCCACGCCGACGCGTGGAGCTCCTTGAACTTCACTTTTTCCGATCGAAAAGTGCAGAAAAGGCCCGGTTTCGCGTGAAAATCCCTGTTTTTCACGCACTTCGCCATGGATTCTTCCAGCTCCGATGTGCAGCGTGACGACGAGCTAGGTAACATCCAAATTCCATTCACGCATGCTCTCTACACATGGATTACAAGCACTTTCCAGAGTTTCGACCAACGTGTTACTGCACTGGAAAACGCAAATGTTCATACGAACCTTCGCTTGGCCTCTCTCGAAGGGGTCGTATAGGGGCTAAGTTCCCGACTTTCCACTCTCGAAAATATGGTGCAGTCAACGACTCCGCGTATTTCCGAGGGGGAAACCCTTCTTCAGCAATTGCGGATGCAGATTGCTGCTTTTGGGCGTTCGCAGGGTGGTCCGACCGCCACAATTCCATACAAAACTACAAATTTCTCAGGTGAAGAGAAGGAGTGTACGGAATTGGCCGTAAATAACTGGCTGCACCAATGGACCGCATACTTTGATCTCCATGGGGAGCATGATGAACGGAGGATTCAGACGATTCCTCTTTATCTGCGCAGCAAGGTGCTTACCTGGTGGCGTTATATGATAGAAAAGCCTACGATGTGGGCTGATTTCTGCATGAAATTCAAGAAGGATTTCGCTAAAATGGACCCTTTGAAAGCTTATGCCAAATTGCAGAGTCTTTCGATGAAAACTCTGTCTTTTGATAAATATACGACAGCTTTCAAAGAGGCACTCATCTTCTGCAAGGTGGATTCTACGTACGCTGTGCACATGTATCTGCTGGGATTGCATGAAGATTACCGTTGGGCCTTAATTAAGGATAAAGCCCCGACTGACGTCGAGGATGCAGTGGCATAGGCCAGGACGTAGCATTTGATAAATGGAGCGAATTATGAGAAGAAAAGAACTACAGACCATCAATCCGGCGAGGGTGCTTCGAGGAAGCGACCCCGATTCCAGCATAAGTTCAAATCACCGCCGAGATCTTCTCAGGAGAAGAAGCAAGCAAAAAATGCTTCAGTTGCTGATGTAGTGAAGAAGGGGGGCTTACTTCGGATGTGGCCAGACGGGTCACCAAATCAAGGATTGTCCTAAGAAGAAAAAGAGGCAGAAACCGCAAGGCCGTCCTTCGGTTCAAATTCACGAGATCTCAGGTAACTCTGATGTTGTTCAAGTTGAAATCCATCATTTAGCGTACAGTTCATGCACTAATTATACTTTTAGCACCAAAGTGTTTGATAAACACGATCTTCTCCGTTTTCCCGGGAAGATCAATGGTCACGACGTGACCGTACTCCTTGATAATGGAAGTTCACACAATTTTGTGGAGGCAAAATTGGTGCAGAAACTGAGCTTGCGGACGCGGGACAGTGACCATGAGTATCGCGTGAAGATGGCTCGTTGCGTGGATACGGATGTATGGAATCGGATGGTTCTAGACTTGTCGCTCGAGCTGACTGATTACAAAGAGAACCTGGATTTCCACATCATGCGCCTGGACAGAGCAGATGTTATTTTAGGAATTCCATGGTTTTATGATAAACAAGACTCATTGTATATAGACTATGTACATCACTCTCTTGTTTTTGTTAAGCAGAACATGTCTCATGTATCTGTGTCACTTTGTAATCAGAAGTCTGTAAATAATGGTTTTGCAATACCAGTTGTTACTGCTTTGGAAATGTATAAAGAAATGAAGTCTTCTCATGTTGACTTTTATCAATGTGTACCATCTACTTGGTTTGATTCATTAGTGCTTGGTACTTCTGTCACTGAATTTCGTAAAAATGTTTCATGTTCTTCTGTTGAACTTGGGGATTTCGACGAATCCAACCTTATCTGAGAAATCATGACTGATTTCAAGGATGTTTTTCCTGATGATCTACCTTGTGGCTTGCTACGTTCGAGAGGAGTAGATGATGGCATTGAGTTGGTGGCTGGTAGTCAGCCCTTCTCAAAGCAACTCGATCGGTTTAGTAAAACCGAGGAGGACGAGATTCAGTGATAGCTGAAGGATTATCTCGACAGGGGTTTTGTTCGGCCTAGTAAATTCCCGTGGGGAGCACCAGTGCTACTTTCTCGAAAGAAGGATAACACTCTGCGCTTCTGCGTGGATTACAAGGGGTTGAATAAGCTCACTGTCAAGAACAAGTATGCGCTCCCGCGTATGGACGATCCGATAGATCGGCTCCATGGAGCGTTGTATTTTACGAAGATAGACCTGCGATCAGGCTATCATCAGATAGGGATCAAACTGGAAGATATTCCTAAGACAGGCTTCCATACGCATTATGGTCACTACGAGTTTTTGGTCTTGCCTTTTGGTTTGACCAATGCTCCAGCTACGTTCTAGCAGATGATGAATGATCTGCAGAGACCATTTTTAGGCAACTTCGTTGTTGTATTTCTCGATGATATCTTGATCTACAGCCGAAGTTTGCCTGAGCACCTAGTGCATATACGCACTGTTCTCGAAGTACTGAGAACTGAGAAGCTTTACGCTAAGGCTTCTAAGTGTGAATTCTTTAAGAAAGAGCTTCTATACTTGGGTCACATCATTACTCGCGATGGAATTTGCGTCGACCCTGAAAAGTTGGATAAAGTGCGAAATTGGCCCATTCTGAAGAATGTACGCCAAGTAAAGTCCTTTTTAGGCTTTACTGGATTCTTTTGCAAGTTTATCAAGGATTACTCTAAAGTTGGTGCTCCGCTTACGCAACTTTTAAAAGGAGGGGTGAAAGGGCCGAAGACTTCGGGTCCTCATCGTTAAGGTAATCCCCCTATTGTTTGGAATGAGTGTCTCGACGAGAGCTTTCGGACACTAAAGCACTTGGTGACTACTGCGCCAATATTGCACATTGTGGATCCTAGTAAACCGTTTGTGGTTGAAACGGATGCTAGTGATTATGCTATTGGTGCGGCATTATACCAGGATGGACGTCCTGTTGCGTTTGAAAGTAAGAAGCTTTTTGATGCTAAGATGCGTTATCCAACGTACGAAAAGGAGCTTTACGCCATAGTCCACTCCCTGAGGAAATGGCGGCACTACTTGTATGGCTCTACATTTGTTGCATGGACCGATCATCATTCCTTGCGCTATATCTGTGATCAGGGTGATCTCAAAGGGCTAGATGGGTTGAGCTTATGCAAGAGTTTGACTTTGAGATCCGTTATAGAAAAGGATCCAGCAATCAAGTTGCCGATGCACTCAACAGGATTCCTGAGATTAATGCCTTGTCTATGGCTGAAATCTCGACGGATTTCTATCTCTCTCTCTGAGGGCTATGTCGTTCCGATGGCCATTTTGACAAGATATGGAACAAGGTCGAAGAGGGGCATGACTCGCATAGAGGCTTGAGTGGTCCGGAGACCCAAGTGAGTCGTGTTGGAGAGACGAGACAACGACAATACTCCATTAGAGGTGGACTATTGTTCATAAATGGTAAAGTCTGCGTGCCGGAAATCGATGAGATTCGAACAAGGATTTTGTGCGAATGCCACAATGTTCCTAGCGCTGGGCACCAAGGCATCCAGAGAACATTGGCTTTGGTCAAGCGATATTTCTATTGGCCAAGAATGCGCTCTTACATAGAGAGCTATGTGAAGAGATGCGCTCAGTGTCAGGTCAATAAGGCACAGCACCTTAGGAAAGCTGGCCTGCTACACCCATTGGAAATCCCAGATGCAAAGTGGCAGAGTATTTCCATGGACTTTATCGTTGGTTTGCCTAATACTAGTCGGGGCAATGACGCTATTTGGGTTGTGGTCGATAGACTCACAAAAATGGCGAAGTTTATACCAACGAAGTCGACAGTAAAAAGCCATGAGTTGGCGGCTTTATTTGTCGATCAGCTTTATAAGCTGTATAGTCTCCCAGAGGATATCGTTAGTGATCGTGATACTAAGTTCACTGGCCGATTTTGGCGAGATGTCTTTGCTCACCTTCAGACGAAGCTGAGTATGTCGTCTTCTGACCATCCTGAGTCCGACGGACAAACTGAGAGGATGAGTCAGACGTTAGAAGACATGTTGAGAGCCTTTGTCTCTCACATGCAATCTGATTGGGAAAGGTATCTTCCACAGTTAGAGTTTGTCTATAATAGTAGCAAGCATTCTGCTACTGGATTTAGCCCATTCATGCTGATGTATGGATTTGAGCCTAAATCCCCAATTGCTATTGGCTTAGAGAAAGTCAAGGAACACCAACCTCGTGATTTCCTGTATGACATGCAGGCAATGCTCGAATTAGCTAAGGATAGTATAAGAACGGCTCGTGATCGAGTCACTACTTCTGCTAATCAAAAGAGATCTCCAAGGACTCTAGATGTGGGACAATGGGTCTATCTGAAGAAACCCAAGGATTCCAAGATTATGCGAACAGGAAAGCATTATAAGCTTTCAGCTAGATATTGTGGTCCGTTCTTGATTACAAAGAAAATTTGCCAAGTTGCCTACAAACTGGCTCTTCCTTCGGATGTTAGTGTACATCTAGTGTTTCATGTCAGCCGCCTTAAAGTAAAATTGGGCGAAGCCGACGTTGTGGTGCCTATCGAGGAAAATGTATGGCAAGATATGCACTGAGTATATTCCTCGAGAACCAGTAGCAGTTTTAGATTATCGTACCCGTCATTCACGTCAAAAGGCTGATGACGAGTACTTAATTAAATGGAAGGGTGAATTTGAAAGGTTTGCTACTTGGGAACCTGTTAGAGCTTTGAAGGCTCAGTATCCCCACTTCATTGATGAGGACATCAATGGTTCTTAAGGGGGGAAGTATGTTATGTCCCGCTCACAGGAGAGGAGATCTAGCCCAGATGCTGTCGGGATGGGCGTCCAGTGTCCAGGCGGATGGAGTGTGAACCCGGCCAGTGTGGCCGGCCGTCATTATAAAAGGGAGGCCAAGGCCTCTACAATTATCGACCCCCACTGGCAGAGTGCCAGTGGTTAGCCCGCGAGGTCACCTCGAGGAGGTGAGGCCAGGTGGTATGGGACGCTCGGTCTTACAGGTGCATGCCTACGTCCTCGGACACTGACCCCAGCACGGGGGAGCTGCCGGATGGTGGCTATGGTCGGGTGGTTCGTACGACGCGTATCTGTAGGCGGTCTGTGTAGCTAGGAGATCCATCTCCCTGTTCGTTTCAACCTTCCTCTTGAAAGTAGAGTAATCGTTTGCAATTAGACTTGCAAAACTCAATCCGATTCTCCAACACACTACCTTTATGTATACATGCCAATGCCCATTAGTACCGGACAACACATTCTCTAGCATGCATTACACTATACAGTTCCACAATCAGATTTTCATCCAATCATCTCATGCGAATTGGAGCTCTTGATATTGCGGCGTAGCAATGTTAGTTGTCGCACTCGGAGCACTCTAATTTTTAAAGGGGTGTCTCGATGCACTAAGATTACATACCTAGGCAATCTTATTCAATTTGAAACTATTGATGCACCAAATTCATATGCTTCTGAAAATGCTTTACAGATGACACAAAATACACATGTGCAAACAAATAACATAAAACAGCCAGATTCAATCAAACGCCTCCCGACCGAAGTTTGTGTTGTTCAAAGGCCATGTACAACCAAACGCTCCCCAAACGGCAGCCTGCGTTTCTTGAAGGTTTCTAGTTACAACTAAACGCTCTCTTGACCGCAGCCTGCGTCGCTTGGAGGTTTCTAGTTACAACTAAACGCTCTTTAGACCGCAACGTGCGTTGTTTAGAGAAGCAAATACAACTAGACGCTCCCTCGATTGCAACTTGCATTGTCTAGAGGTTCTCAAAGAGCATTGAAACTAGTATCAAAACCAAAATCAAATAAACTTAATCAACACCAAGACAAGTTTAAAACATATAAACTCTATTTGCAATGAGTAATCTCAAACAGAGTTTAAAAGTCTATAAATACAAAACTAAACTAAAATCATTCAAGGTTGGTCTCTGCTGGTCTCTGCTAGTCAAACTCGTAGGGCAACTGGCTTGCCATTCTGCATGTAAGTTATGGTTCGGTTCCAGATCTGGTTCGGTTTTGGATCTCAATGGTAGCATTGTTCTTGTTGTGCCAAGGCATGCCCCAAAGAGCGTCGCAATGCCCTAACTTCATGTTGTGAAAGTCTACCTTGCCATGTTACCCTTGAATGGTGAGAGCACCAATAAGTGGTACATTTTTACTGATATCCCTTGTGGCTAGCTCAGCCTCCATGACTCCAACAAACTGATCATACTCAAAGTCCATCTGCTTGAGGAACCTTGGATGGATGAAGTTCTCGATGGCTCTTGGTGTGTATGTGTGTTGGCCCTACTTTATTTATTGTCTTTAGGTCACTTTGGCCCCATCGGACGGGGTCCTGTAAGTTGGTGTCAACTCCTCTTTAAAAATAGGCCACCTGTCAAGACTCTGCGTGTTGGTGAAACTTCTTCTGCTTCTTCTAGGGTTTAGGATACTCGGCTGGGATTTGCATGTAGGCTCCGTTCTTCAGTGGCTTGACATGTCACCAGGTTGTGACAACAACTTCCGTTGGGTCGAGATCTTCCAGCTTTGCGTCCATATGCCTGAAAGAAAGGCCCGGGGGGCATTTATAAAGAGTACATGGGTTGCTAAAAGGCGAGCTCCAGAAGCATTAATCCTATAAGCGCTTGGTTCCAAAAACATCTTAATCAGCTCACGTGAAAGCTGCCAAATCTGCCAACGTAGAAAGGGGAAGTCGGTACAGTAGTGTCACGTCATTGCCAACAACGCAAAACGCGGAAATCCGTACAATAGTGCCATGTGGCAGGGTAGCGCGATTTACGGAAGCTAGCTCTAGAGGTTAAGCTTTTGTTATTTGAGTTTTAGGCCCCTCAGCTAACGCTCCATAAGTTGGTAGGGGTTAGATTTATTATCCCTTTAGGCCACTCTACAACACCTTTTTAGTTGGTTTTCTTTTGTTTCATCTTCGTCTAGGTTTTATTCCTCTCGGTAGGTTCTTGCAAAACGCAATCAAGTCCTTCTAAACCCGAAGGTCTCACAGTTTTCCTAGCATCATGCAGAAGACTTTAGATGCGATACTCCACAAAGAATTCCGGCTTTGACCAAGAGATTGGCATGGACCACCTTCCTAGGGAGAGTGAATTTGGGATAGGATAAACGAACTCATTGGACCGATGCATCTATGGCCTTAGCATAGAAAGACTAACCCTAAAACCCATCGCAGTGTGTCCCTTCTGGAAACATTCGAAGCATCGGCCTTCTTGCTCGAGACTTTCTCGTTGATGGGTGGTCAAACGAGGTCGTGCACGTTGAGTCATGGTGTCGCGGGAATCTTGAGGATTTGTGTGGTGTTGTTGAGGATTCTAAGTTTGCTTGTTGATCAACGGTGGTAAATTCTAATCTTCCCTTCGTGAGTTTGCTTGGATTGTCGAAAATTGCTTAGACAAACAATATTCGTGTAGAGATGATGGTAATTTGATGATATAGCGCTCACATTGGCCTGCCATGGTTATGTGCTTGACACTGGAAGATAGATATCTAGGAACTTCTGGTTGTTGTCTTCCATTGTTTCCGATGAAGTTGCCCCATTGTGTCAGAAGTTGCACTTGAAATAGGGATGCCATGTAACTCGAGGCAAAAATATTCTTGAGAGCTTGCCATGTCCTTGGAGCGTGAGGCTTGGTAGCTATAGAACTTGTCACCAGGAGGTGTGTTTTTCATGTTGCCTTCTTTAAATATGTACTACATATTTTATTTTTGCGTTTTCCCCGTAACCCTTGAAAAGGTGGCAGTGGACTTTGCATGGCGAGTGTGAAACAGTTGCAGCCAAACAGGTTTCTCCCATCGGGGATCCAGGTCGGTTAGTCGTTGACTATTCGGGTGAGTTAGCATTGTATTCTCACGAGTATGGACGTGTGCGTGCCTAAATAGAATTTAGGCGACGCAGCAAGTCACTGACACTTTGGGTTAGGAAATTGAACCATAAGGGGCAAATTGGACACATGTTAGTGGGAGAGAAACCTACTTGACAACTCAACCTCCAAAAGCAAGGGGCGAGCTTAGGGGGCGCTCAAGAAGAGAAGGGGCTACCACCTCTGGCTCGTTTGTGAGTGGATTTTCAGGTTTCAAGCTTTAATGGAAAGCTTGCCTTTTTCCCTTGTCTCATGCGTTGTGATAAATCTGCTCTCGTGCATCTCTCCCCCCCTTACACATACGGTAATGCCCCACTCGTTGGGCTTCTCAGATGATTATGTACAGCTCTGTGGGTTTTGTGCGCGTTTGCCAACACAAGAGCCTTGTGAACAGGAATTGGATTAGCTAATTGCTAATCCCCCACAGGTACGGCCAATTCCATCGTGACAGTTTGTGAAACATGAGAATTTTCTAAGGGGAATTGTCCCATTGCATGCTGGAGCTCCTGAGACATGCATAGACATGTTTGCAAAACGATCCAAAACAGAGAATTACAGCTTGCTGCGTTTATTTGCAGGTTTAGGGTTTTGCACCTAAATTGTAAGTTAACACCAGGGAAGCCTCGGGGTCCGGGGAAGCCTTGGGGTGGTGGGGAAGCCTTGGGGTGGTTATACAGGGGTTTGGGCACCTGACAGTGACCAAAACAGGAAATGACAGCATGCTGGAATTCACCTATAGCTCACGGAAAAGCTTGCAAAAAGCAACGGAATTTGTCCTAGAATTACACTTTTGACTTGCAGACATTTTGGTACTGTTATGCTGCCGTTCAAAAACCTGCAATTTCAGTCCTTGACAGGTTTGAGTAGCCTGGTGAGAGTTTGGTCTAAGTGTTCGGAAGGTTTCTTTTTAATTGAATAAAGAAATACCGAAAGGGGCGCAAATCTTTGGGGCCTACAGGGTGTCGGTCTTCATGTGCGCAGTGACCTTCTAGTCGTTGGACGCATCTATGTTCTCTCTTCTTCTCAATCCTCTGTGTAAAACTATCTGTGAAAGAAATCTGTAAGCTTTGATTGTCTCCCCCCCTTGGGGTCTTTGTAGGTGGCTGTAGAAGTGTGTCTGTGTGCCTTTGTATCTCTAGCAAGTAGCGCCCCAGCTATCTTTGATCTCGAGAGTGCATGATATCTCGGAAGGTAGGCTGCCCTCTGAATAGGGGCTCGTATCGGCCTCTGATATCTGCATAAGCTTTGCAATTGCAAACAATATCGGCCTCTGATATCTGCATAAGCTTTGCAATTGCAAACAAAATGCTCGTCGCTCTCCACTCCTCTATGCATACTCTACACACACTCTCCTCCATGAGAATGTCATGAGCCCCCACCTTGATCTCTAGTCTGTGTGATGACACTCTGAGCTGACTAATTGCCACCCGTGAGCTATGTGGTATGTACAGGTGCAACGGAATGAATGTTTGCGCTTTGCTCAAGATGAGTGCGCCGAACTGTGCTCAAGGCTCCTTTTTGTTTTAATGGAAGGGAGAGCCTTCCGTTCTTAATGAGAGAATGCTATGATCACAACAAAGTGAGTGGACACTGTGCGTGCAAGTGTATGAGACTGAGAGATAGAGAGTGAAGAGAGATACGACACGAGAGACGTTGTAAAACCCTCCTCCGAAGGCCTCACTCTCGTCGGCAAGAGTGGTCTACTTATGATTGCACAAACTGGTACAAAGGGTATGCATGAGACTGATGCAAGTCTAGGCTATGTCGACGACGACGACGGGGATGATGATGCCGACACTAGGTCTGAAATCTGCAATCTTGTATCTGCTGTCCAAAAACGCTATGGGCTGAAATCTGCGGCTAGTCCAAAAACACCGATTTTGGGGTTGTTCTCGTAGGTCTTTGTCGCTGAAAATCTACAGGTTTAAGGGCTGAAAACTGAGGTTTCTTCCGGGCTGAATCTGCTACTCTTTAGGGCCGAATATGCTATGACCAAAAACGCTAGTCATGGGGGGTTCTGCTGGCGATGGCAAGGCTGAAAACGTTGGTGTTTGCAGGCTGCTGAAAACGCTAGGCTCGGGTTTGCTTGCGGTGAAGATCTGCTGATGCAAAATCGTTAAGGCAAGGGACTTGCTGGCGATGATCCAAATGCTGAAAACTCAAGGTTGATGCAGATCTAGACGATGGTGCTTGATGGAGAAAACGCTAGAGGGATGGTTCTTCTTGCTTGGAGGGGGAAACCGCCAAGGTCTTGCTTGAGAAGTTGCCTGCTGAGCTTGGCTCCTGTTGCCTCTTCTGCCAATCAGTGCTAGTCTAGGTTTGCTTATATACAAACTTACTCAATTTGCCCTACCTACTTTCCAACAAAAGTCACTTAAAAATAATAAGTGAAAAATGTCAAAAATAGGTAAAATAGACTAAATGCACTGGAAAATTCCCTTGAAGGATTCTGATGGGAATGCTTATGATCATGCTGTGTGCAACCAGAGGATATGCATCTACACTAAGTGACTGGGCATGCACGGTCTATGAATAGACTCACAAAAGTCCCTGATCACTGCTAATCTAGAGTGACTGGACTGACTGAACCCTGATCATGTTGTAGCTTGTCCACGGACACATAGGGTTGGATGTGTCACGTGACAGTGTCCATATAGCATGGTCGCTGAATGAACGCATCCTCCAGTATGGTAAGAAAATGGTCTCTGTAGTGTGACATCTTCCGCTCGAGGGGGGATGTGATCCAAGTCTGTCTGATATAGAGCTGCAAGGGATCCTGTCGGATCACTATGTTTCTCTCACTATGTGAGAGATAAAGCTCGGGGGAACCGGGGTGGTAATGGAAAGGTGGCAAACTCTCTAGGTCAAGGCCGTGTGCTCCGAACCATGCTCTAATCTGTGTACCATACTATGTCGTATCTGGTCTCTAATATCTGTATAGCTGACTCAAATGCTCGCCGTGTGAGTTCGTCGATCGAAAGCTCTCGCACTTTTTGGATGAAGTAGACTGTCTGGAAGAGTGCCTCCACTACCATGGGGGGGGGGCGCGGGGGGACAAGCTCTACTCTAATGATGTCCGGCGGCATTGTGTGCTTGCTTCGAAATAGGTGAGAAATCAAATAGATCTATGGTCTCTTAATCCCTACCCATTGGCTATCTATCAATCTGGGTGCCCACACTCCCGTTGCATACATCAGGGCTGGGGCCTGGGTGCTGTGGCACTATGCATGATCATGAACAGGGGATCCAGCTCTAGCTCCTGTGCGTCTTAGAAAGCTCACCCCTTTCGGCGTGTGAGTGTCTTCATCTGGTGCTCGCCTCGCGATCAGTGGTCTCTCCAAGAGTCCGTTGTGCACGCAATAGGCGGTAGAGATCTTTGCACTCATCATCATACCAACGGTTCTGTGGCATGGTCCAATGTGGCGTGTATGGGTGGTGTGTGGGAAAGAGATGATGATTGATGTCTGAAGAATAGATGTGACGTGAGAGGCAAGCATAGGTAGTGTTGTAGAGGGGTGGAGCAGGAGGAGTCCCTTCTCGACCTCTGTCGAGTATAGGGGGGCTAGCTCATGTGTGAAATGGATTGCGATGTTTGGCGTCACCAGTGAAGGAGAGTGCAAGATAGGTGTGGTCGGCTCCAATCGGTATGGGTGGCATGGTGAAAGAGCTAAGTAGGTGGGTGGCCTCTCTAGGTCCCAAGATGTAATCCACGGTGCCCCCCCCCCCCCCCCCCCCCCCCCCCCTCCCTCCCTCCCTAACTGCAACTCCATGTGGTATGCATTTCAGTCCTCCTGAAGTAAGCCGTTGTGCCATCTTGTTACAAATAGCGAGGTAGTGCTTGGAGCCTAATCTGAGCAAATGATGGCCGTACTTTGTGGTGCAAGCTGTGTCTGCTGACTTGCTCATGGTGGCCTCCTCCTGTATGGCGAATAGTGCTACCAGGTCCTCTGTGTCATATGTCTCACACTGATTCCTATCTGTCTTGGCGTTGAAGTCTCCCATAAGGAAGACTTCCCCTAGTGTAGAGTACTCCATAATCTCATCTGACAAGCATGTGTATGGGGATGGTCTCTCCTCCCTCTCCCCTGTTGTATATGTCGTAGCAAATTTGGAGCCTGAGGGGGCGAAGTAGCAGAGGGTGATGTAGATAGTCCTGGCTTGTGATAGCGCAAAACGGTTCGTGAGGTAATGGGCCTGTGGGTCTCGCGCAACAATTTGTATTTTTCTTCGGAATCCTTGCTCCCCCTGTCACAAACTGTTGACGTGTCAAAGCCCTGAAGAATGGAGCCAACTTACAAATGCCGGTCGAGGGGCCTAAACCCTAGGAAGAACAAGTAACAAAAGAAGTCCTCCCAACTAATGGGGACCCGGTACGATGGGGCCCCAAGTGACATAAAGGAAATAAAGCAGGACACACACACACACACACACACACACAAGAACTTGCGAAGCAAGCTGATGACGTGGCAGATTTTTGAAAATCACGTTTGCTGATGACGTGGCATAATTGTACGGATTTCCGCTTTTCACGCTGGCGGTGTTGACGTGGCATGACTATACGGATTTTTGTCAATTGCGTTGGCAGATTTTTGCCTTTGCTTTTGGACCAAATGCTTTTGAGTTTGAAGGCTTTTCACTGTAATTGCTTTTTAGGCCAAGGGCCTATAAATATGAGGTTAGGGCTCATTCTCTGGCATGCTTCCATGGAGAAGGTGCAGAGTCTGGAGTACCAGCTTGTACTGTGTTGATGCAATATAAAGAAATACCGAAAGGGGCCCCAAGGTTTGGGGCCAATACTCTCTGGGGTGGGATTCCGCCACTTCGTGTCGCGTGTCGTCTCTCTCTTTCAGTTTAGTTGTTATTGAAGCGCTAAAAGTTTGTTCAGTCTGTTCTTTTCTATTGGCACGTGGTGCCCGTCTTGTGACAACCCCTCCTGACCCTCGTGTGGTGTGTTGGCGGGTGCTCTCTCGATGTGAGGACTCCTCCTGAAAGCCCTGAATCTTTGGTAGACTCCGCTCTGGACTCTCATGTTAGAAGAATGATGTCCCGTCCTCTCATCTCACCTGCTCATGTGTCCATAGATTCCAGTTGCAATTTCAAACCGCGAGGTGGATCTCTTCATGTGTCCCATAGGCCACGAGGGCAGAATGACCTATGAGACCAATCCGTTACAAACTAGTGAATGTGATACCATGTTTGGGTACAAAAAAAAGATACTGTGAATGTCAAAGTGCTAGCTGGAACTGTGGGGGGTATATGTGGCCGCCCAAACTCGAATGGTACCGTGGGTGTGAGTATGAGCTGAGATTTGGAGTGGTGGCTGCTCCTCTATTTGTTCGGTGTTTGGTGTGAAGAAATCAGTAATCTATCTTTGGGATTGTCTCTCTCCAGATCTCTTCAGTCAACTGTCTCTGTGTCTTTGTAACTCAAGTAAATATAGTCCAAGACATCTCTGGTCCTGATAGCTCATGACTCTGGAGAAAGGTCTGAAGCATTTTCTGATAGACAGTGGAAGCGACCCCGTATCATGTAGTACATTGTGAAGTGACCTATAATGCATCTCCGTTTCTAGCTCTGTCTGGCACATGTGGCATATCCTGCTGGCTGTTGGTATCCCTCTGTTTCGATCTCAAGCTGGTGTGAGGATGTTTGTATTTGACCAATGGCACATCGTAACCCATATGAGAGAGAGAGAGAGAGAGAGAGAGAGGGAGATGAGGGACTTTGGCTATGCTACCACAGATTGCTCGGCAGGGGGATTCTCAGACACGTGATGAGGTTTTTTCAGTCATCACTAGTATTACAGTAAGGAATGTTTGGAGAGCTCGTTGTCTCCACATTCTTAGTGCGGCTCCACAGCTCCTTCAGGATACCCTCACTGCCATTTGGCTGGATATCATTCACACCTTGATTTGGCAGTGGGATTCTTCCTCAGGTGCATCTCGAGCAGCCGAGGCTCGCCGTTTTGCCTTCCTTCGGCGTTGGGCACGATCCCCACTCTTTTTCACACTTACAGGTGGACAGATTACGTGGCATTATGCCCCTCCTCGGTGGTTTCTCCTCCACTCGTCACACCGACCACCATGAGATTGTTTTAGTCGAGTTGTCACTATAGTGGCTCTCCTCCTTACATTCAGCTTGTACACTCCACGTGATAGGCTATTTTGGCATCCGCTGGGGATTATATTGTACTCTGTAATATACAGCCCTGACTTTTTCCAAAGAGTTAGAGAGAGAGAGAGAGAGAGAGAGAGAGAGAGAGAGAGAGAGAGAGAGAGAGAGAGAGAGAGAGAGAGAGAGAGAGAGAGAGAGAGAGAGAGAGAGAGATAAAATGCTATATTAACGTCTTCAAAAGGCCAAAATGACCTATGAGACCGCAAAGTTACAACATGGTGGAATCTAGTACAATGCTTGGGTACAAAAGATAAAAAGTGGGGTGCTGGAGAAAAATCGCTTCCTACTAGATGGTAAGTGGGGGGGGGGGGGGGGTTGCTCATACAATATCTGATATAAAGGTTGATACAGGGTTGAGACAGAAGTGATACCAAGGGCAGATAAAAAAGTGAGCATGATATACAATCCTCATCAGGATCACAGGAAGTCCATCATTGGTCGCTGATGGATCTCATCAATCTCCTCCATGGTAAGTAGTCTGACATGGCGTCGTGCATATTGGGCCAGGGTGACCCGAATCCGCTGATGTAGTCTCCGCCGAAGCTGTGTAGTCCTCCTTAGCCATGGGCACTTGGATCTCCGGAGCTCAGTTGCTCGGTCGATCAGCGTGCCTCTGGTGTGAGGAGAGTATGTGCTCTGCTATGGTCACTACACCTCTGGCTGCACAATATCTGCTCTACAGAAGAAGTTTGTGATCTCTCTCTGAGACTGGCTAGCCTCTCCTCTCAAAAAGCTCTCTCTGTCTTCGTAGCTCCAGCAAGAACAATCCCAGACATCTCTGGTCCTCATACCCATGACTCTAGAAAGCGGTCCAAAACCCTCTCTGAAGAAGTAATGGAAGGGACCTCGTATTTCATAGTAAACTGGGCAATGGCATACATAGTGCAACTCTGTCTTAGCCTCCATATGACATAGGGGACATGTCCATGCCTCTGCTGACACTCCAATGTATTTGCCAGTCTCCACCCGAAGCTGGTGTGAAGATGTGTGTATCTGGCCAATAGCACACCGTATCCCGTGAGATAAGTGGGTGTTCATGTATCTGAGCCTCACCACAAAACCATCCTCAGTGAGCTGGAGAAGATGCTCCTTATAGAAAGCCATCTTCGTGCCCAACTCCTGTGTCGGCTGAATCCAAGTCCTGCTGGTATCCAGTTGAGTCATGTCCAAGTGAATGAGCCTGGTGATCTCTGACTGTGTAAGAGTCAGAGAGGGGGCATCCAATGAGTACTGGAAGGGGGGAAGTCTGTCCATGCTGAATCCATGTAGCTTAAACCATGATGTCATCTTTCCATACCAGCATGTCGTGTCTCCATGCAAAGCTAACTGTCGAGAGGACTCAAGTGCTAAGTGGGCATATCTGTCTCTGGGAAGGTCCCACAAACGGTGTATAAAGGAGACTGACCTGGTAAGTGCCTCAACGGATTATTTGGGGGGGGGGGGGGGGGGGGGGGGGGGGGCTCTACTCGGGTGGGGCCTTGGGGCCGTGCAATCATAGAGACCAGAGGCTTCTCCATACCTCCCCATCCATCAGTGCGACCTTTCCTCCCGTGGTGGTCCATGGAAGTCCCCCATATCTGAGCTCCGTATAACAATGCAGAAGTCACTAGTGTCAAAAAAGCCAGCCGGGAAGGGGGGGGGGGGGGGGGGGGGGGGGGGGGGGGGTAGCTAGCTCTGCTCGAATAATGTCATGTGGTACTGAAGCCTTGGCTCTAATCAGCCGTGCAATCATAGAGACCAGAGGCTTCTCCATACCTCCCCATCCATTAGTGCGACCTTTCCTCCCATGATGGTCCACAGAAGGCCCCCATATCTGAACTCCATATAACAATGCAGAAGCGACTAGAGTGTCAAAAAGCCAGAGCTTCGTCCGAGGCTCCTGAAACTGGATCTGTGAACACATCCTCTCCAATCCACTCAATGCTCCATAGGCTCTGGTCAATCTAGTCTCTGCTGCAAGCGTCATGCATCACCATGTGAGACCTTCGAAGCCTGCTTTCCCCCTCCTCCATAGCTCTCTCCTCCCCTGAGCTCTGATACCAATGTGAGACCGAGGGGACTGGAGCATGCCACTTAATACCCAACCGTGCCCTATATAGGCCTTGCCTTGCTAATAATAGGGACCCCCTGTACCGCATGTCCGTCCTGGCCCTTGGCTTGCCCGGTCTTACCCTAGGCCTGACAAGGGTCGTGTATTGAGTGCGTAAGTAGGAGAGCTGAAGATGCGTAGATGTGAAATATTCGAAGGATCGCCAACCAGAGTTTGTAGGGAGTTTGAGAGTGGTAGCAGGCACAGAGAGAGAGGAGAGATTGAGAGAGATTTTCTGTTTAGTTGTGGGTCCAGATTTTTCTGGTTAATGATTGTTGAAGCCTGACCTTTGAAATGTGAGCTTCTTGACAGGCCTGAGGCATTGTTGCTGTGCCACTCTGAAGAATTACTGAATGTGGTGAAGAATGTTTCATCTGAAATCGTAACCCTTGCGGGTTTGTCAAGCCTAAATGTATGCCAAGCAATTGTTTTTTATAAGTGGCTTATAAATTCTTGTGTGTAATTGGCCATCGCTTTACTGACGTTGTTTTGATACTGGTTGTGCATCAGCTGATAGAGGATGGACATGCAGCTCCATTTGGGTGTGGGGTGGCTGTTATAAGTGATCAAATAACTGCCTACTTGAAGCTACAGAGTGTTGTAGATCCGGCTTTAGAGGTTACAAAATTTGAGGCCCGTCGTGCTGACTTGCAATTGTAAGTTTGAAGTCCTTGGGCTCATACTAGCTGGCGTCGCAGTTTTTAACTTAGGAAAAAACTTGTCAAATGCAAATGCACAAAAAGTGCTGGTGTTCAAGTATTCTTCTTGCAAATGATAGGCATTTTTTAGGTCAATAAGCTTATGTTAGGCAAAAAATTGAGGAAGGTTGATATTTGCATAGGCAATATGGAGAAACCATGTCATCCCATTACTTATTTTACTGATTCTGGGTGGCAGGAAAAAAGAGGTGCTACTCAAGAAGATAAGCAGTGCAGGCTACAGAGAGAAGGTGCCATTGAAGCTTCAAGCAGAGAATGCTGAGAAGATTGACAAGCTTAATGTAGAATTGACTGCCGTAGACCAGCTCATATCAAATTTTCAACAGCTTCTGACAGAGGACTCTTAACCTGGGAGTGTTAAGGGGTTATTATTAATATTATTTGTGGTGGCATCTTGTTGGAATGGAATTGTACTTGAGCTGCTGCCTTTGATTTTTGTATTTGGGGCTTTGCTGAAAGAGTGATCCCCCAGCAATTTTTGACATATCCTGCAATGAGGAGTTATATTTGTCTAGGACAGGCAGTCTCAGTAATCTTGAATGCTCCACAATTGTGAGAAGAGTAATTTAGGTCACTATTTGGTTTGGATCTACTCTTTGGTTTGGATCATTGTAATACCCTGAGGTAGGCATACATCCCCTCTTGAAGATCATGAGCTTGTCCATGTATGTTATCTTGGTGTTCTTCTCAATAAGTAGGAGCATGCCTTTCATGTCATAGACAATGGACCACGAATTGGACTCTTGTCGCTTACTGATTTTCCTAGAATCGGAAGCCAAATAATCTGACCATGCTTAGAACTGTGCATAAGTTCACACAGATTGGTTGGATCAAATGGGATTTAAAGCGAACTTAGCGCCTGATATAAAAACACTAGTGCCTAGATTAAAGTTTTGTTACGAAAGGTATCCTTTATAGTTGGACTTAAACAACTGCTTTTCATTGGTCAGGGTAATTACAGGACAATTGCTTTCCACTGGTCCCGGGGTGATTAAAGGATGATATAGACAAGCTTGAGTGAAGGCCATCTAGAAGAAATTGGGTTGCCCTATGTAGTAGCCTGTTGCCGCAATTGCTAATCATCCATATAATTGGTTGCAGCCAATTTGATTGAAGTATGTGTCAAGAGTGGATGTGGGAAGAGGGAAGAAATGAAGGTAGAAGGAAGAAAAGTTCATAATGATTACATGGTTAATGTATAAAGTTCTCAATGGCCTATGAGAATATTAGATGGCTCTACAATGCAGTTAGTGTAGTAGCATCTAAGAAAAGCGGCAATAAGGACAAGAAAGGAATGGAACTAGGAAGAAATTGAATGTGAGTATAACTATGCCTCTGTACGTTGCTTCGAAGGGAGGGAGAGACATGATATGGTGCATTTTTCTAGGCTCATAGCTAGTGATGCCTTGTCACTTTATGAGTCAGCTCCATTCTAGGATGGAGTTTCTGAGATGGGTATCTTAGTCTAGTATATCTTCACTTTCTCCCTATTACAATCCATTGAGTGCCTTCTTACATTCAAAATGCAGCTTCTAATGTCGCTCCCAAGC
Source organism: Adiantum capillus-veneris (assembly GCF_014529385.1). NCBI lineage: Eukaryota > Viridiplantae > Streptophyta > Polypodiopsida > Polypodiales > Pteridaceae > Adiantum > Adiantum capillus-veneris. The sequence goes on from NC_140947.1 coordinate 147,582,053, forward strand.
CATTTTGATCTAGAGAAAACATGCCATATCCCAGAAAACTTCCTAGTGACTTCTAGCATTCTAAGGATAAAGCATTATCCTTCCCCAAATGTAGGATAGTTTTGTTTTAGAACTTCTAAGCATTTTTTTTTCTCTAGTCTAGATGGATAAAACTACATTTGAAGCCTCAAACTTTGCTTCATGCTCTGATGCGTGATGTGAAAATTATTGACTTTTATGTGAGTCATCCTCGAGTATGCATGTGTTAAGTAGGATAGGACTTGTTACTTTGAACTTAATTTTAGGAATAACATCTTTCCAATGTGGATGGGTAGTATATTTAGTGTTGTAGAAACATAGCTTGTTACAAGCATTTTTAATATAACATTCTTGCAAAGTAAATGAGTAGGAAATTTAGTTAGTTTGTTGCATGCATGTATGATTAAACATGTAGCAATCACAACATTTTTTTAAAAGAAAAAGATCCTTCTATTAGTTAATGAAAACTGCCCATAGGGCTACATCCACCTCTACAGGAGAGGGCTACAACAAGCATGATGGGGAGACACTCCCAATGAAAAAACAACATATATACAATGAGGCTAAATCAAGAGATGCGAGGAGGGAAGAGCCACACAGGTGGACAATAGTGCCATCTGAGCACCCCCTGGACAATGGTGTAGAAAGGCCTAGGGCGCCAGAGTCGAAGGAAATCCTCGTGGCGCTCTCGCATGCGGTCGGAACTGCCCTTTAGTCCCTCAAGTTGTCCTCTGAGAGTATGGATCAGCTCTAGCCAAAAGTCATGAACAGTCTTTGCTGGTGGCACAGGGCGAGCCTCAAAGATGCGGAAACAGCGGGCCCGCCAGATGAACTAGAGAGCTAGGCCGCTGATGAGCTCCCAACACTCCTCTTTCTCACTGCACCACTCCTGTGGAGTAAGATCTGTAGCAGGTTGGAGTGTAGGTCGCCCCCCCTACATCACTATCATCTTGCTGGTGGAAGATAGCTCAAATTGAAGTGCCGGGCCCGTGAGGGTGGACCAAGCCTCTGCCCCCCAAGTGTATTGTCGAGCTGTGGAGAGGGCAGGCATCAGCCAAAGAACTCGTAGCCACACCTTTTGGGCCGAGGGACAGTCCCAAAGACAGTGACGCTGACTCTCCACCAACTGGTCACAGGCTACACATGCGGCCGAGAGACCACTATGCACAAGCCAGCTCCCTACTGTTGTGCCTCTATGTGCAACCAGCCACTGGAACAAAGTGACGCGCCTCGGCTGTCTGGAGTCCCACAGCCTCTGCCAAAAAGCTGCCAAGAACTCGATTGTGAGGCCCTCCTCCTACGAATGACGTGCTGCAGCGGGGCGGGCCTCTCTCTGTGCTGCAAGTACATGACGACCAAGCCGAACAATGTATGAAAGAAGGGGACTCCTGGGCGGTCTGCAAAAGAGAAGGGGTCCCTCCATAGCCACTCACCAAGATCTCACTGTACTCGTGCCAGTGGACAGCACTCCCAAGCCCATAGCCTCCAGTGTCCTGTCTCAAGAGTTGCTAGTTCAGGGTCTATGACGTAAGTCCTCCCACAGATGCCCACAACTCGGATCCTCTGGAAACAGCACTCTGGTACCTGCGGGGCCTCTACTGCAACTCGTTGTAATCGTCCCCCACCCTGAAGCTCGAAGAACAGGGCTCGGACAGTCTCTGAGCAAGCCCTGACTGAAATGAGAACCTTCAGGCGTGTGAAGGCTCCCATCCACCGGGGAGCTACTGGCTCGAGAGGCGTGAGCCACTCAGCTGGAACTTACTCTGAGATGTCCTGACACATGCTCTGCACCCCTCTCATGCCCTGTGCTGGACAGCCTGCACCTCCTCTGACAAACCTGTGAACTCTAGCCAGTCACCTAGAGAGCGAGCTGGACTTGCTGCCATGGGACCCCAAGAAACATGAGGCCGACTCCCAACCAAGTGGCCTCTCTGAGTGCTAACCATGGGGTTCCGGACGAGGGGCTGCCGTAGGCGCTCCTCCGTGCACGTTGGCTGTCTCTGCTCTAGGCCACGCCGTAAGAGCTCCCAAGATCGAAGCAAACTCGCAGCGAATCGGTCCTCCAGTCTCCTGCTCAAACCAACTCGGCGCAACTCTGTAAAGATCCATCTGGTTGAAGGTTGCCAAGGGCCTCTTGACGGAGGCACCTTGGCACGAAGCCTCTGCAGCAAGAACTCCTTCCAGGGCTCCTCGCCTGGAAGAAGTCCTCTGACGACGAACTTCCCAAGAAGGGCTCTGCTCTGCTGTGTTGGATCAATGATCCCAAGCCCTCCCTGTGAACAAGGAAGTGTGATGACCGACCAAGCCACCTTGGCTCGGGCAATCTGAGTGTCGCGACCTGACCAAAGGAAGTTCCTGATCAGCCTCTCTACCTGGCTGATACAAGAACTCGAGAAGATCCAGCAAGAAGTGATGTACCACATAGTCGCCAACAACACCTGGTTGGCAACTACTACTCTACCAGCCAGCGAAGTCGTGCTGAGCTCCAATGTAACAGCTTTCTCCTGATGGAAAGGAGAAGAGGAGCAATCTGCTGCTCGGGGGACAAGTCCAAACCAACCTGACAACCCAAGTACCGAACTGCAGTCCCTGGAGGAATCCACCTGAAACCCTCTCCTGGCATCCAATCTGGCACAGGAGCACTGCCAACCGAGAAAGCCATTGTCTTTTTCCAGTTGATCAGTGCGCCCGATGCACAACAGAAGGTCTCCAAAGCCTGCTCACATCTGTGTAAATTGGCCTCCTGGCCCTCTAAGTACAAGGCTAACTCGTCGGCACACTCAGCGTCCAAAAGCTCATCTCCCCGTATAGGGAGTGCTAAGCCCCTCAGACCAACCTGCTGTGACACCAAAAATCTGCTCATCGCCTCCTCATTGAACAGAAAGAGAAAGGGGGCAAGAGGACAACCCTGTCTGACCGATCGTGTGAGCATGAAGCGGTCACCTCTGCCTCCTGCCAAAAGCACCTGACTGTGAGCCTGCTTGTACAAAGCTGACACCCCTCTGATCCAAGCATCTGAGAAGCCCATCCTGCGTAGCGTGCCCTCTAGAAAGTCCCAGTCAACTCTGTCGTATGCCTTCTCAAAATCGAGAAGAAGAATCACAAGGTTCTCCCCACGGAGTCGTGCCAGGGCAGAAGCCTCCCAGAAAGTGAAGATGTTGTCAAGGATATTGCGTTCCTTGACAAAACCTGTATGAGTCCCGTGTATAAGGCTCTCCAAAAGTGGCTGAATCCTCAAACTTAGAGCCTTGGCGAGAATTTTGTAGGCTGAGTTGAGGATGGTGATGGGGCGCCACTGTTGAATCTCATCCAAGGAGCCACCCTCCTTTGGAATGAGGTAAATCAGGCCCTCACTCATGCTATCCGACATCACTCCTGTGTGCAGAATGTACTGAAAGGCACTACAAAGATTTGGGCCAAGCAGGTCCCAGTACTCCAAGAAGAAGCTGGGAGTCAGCCCATCCTCACGTGGACAGCTACCACGGGGGAGGGCCCTAAGAGCCGTGTGCAGCTCCTCAAGCTGAAGAGGTATCTCTAGCCTCTGGCGCATCTCCTCAGTCACAAGACAAGGCATCTGTGCCCAAACCTGCTCCCTGCATGCATCCTGTCTCTCTGACTGGGGCTCAGCCGACAGTAACTCGCGATAAAAGCCAGTAGCAACTGCACGCATATCCTCGGGCTCACAAACAACTGACCCATTGGGTCTCCTCAGCTGATTGACCTTGGCATGCGAGTGCCGAGGTCCCACTGTCTCAAAGAAAGCACATGTCACTCTGTCACCCACCTGAGTCCACTGAGATGCTTGTCGGTGAAAGGCAAACTCATGGCGCCTCTCCTCCATGGAAGCAAGCTCTTGTCGAGCGTGCTGTAACTGCTCCTCCAACCATGGATTGCCTGGATGGTGCTCCTGCATCCTCTGTAGTGACGCAATGCCTCGTCTGAGACACTGCTCCTCCTCTCTCGCTGCAGCCCGACGAGCCAAAGACTCCTGAAGAAAAAAGTGGCTAAGCTGAGCTAGGCCTAAGGCCACTCTGTCTGCAGGTAGAGCTTGGTTGTCCATGCCCTCTGTCCAGAGAGCCTCTACCCTCTCTTTGAGTGTTGAGTCCAACAAGACCCGCTCTGGGATGCGAAGCATCGTGCTCCCACTCCTCTGCCTGTCTGCCACTGTGAGGATCACTGGTGCATGGTCCGAGAAGGATGTCCCTTGCCCACTGATCCCCCCAAGTCACTGAAGTGGTCACTAGTGTAGAAGCGATATATCCGGGATAGATTCACTCCTCCCACTCTGCGGTCCGATCTAGAGAAGGCAAGACTCTCTGGAGGCCTCACAAAGCCCGAATGCTGCCATGTATCCCATACCCTCAAAGTCATACACAACCTCTCCCAAGCTGCTAACTCGACTCCATGCACAGTAGCATGGCTGCCTCCGATCTTGTCAGAAGGGTCCTCCAACATGTTGAAGTCCCCTCCTACACACCTATGGTCAACCTGTGGCAAAGACTCAACAATCTGTGACCAAAACTCTGCACGAGCACTCGCCACATTGGGCGCATAGATGTTCAGGAAGCCCACAAGCCCACCTTGAACCTGCATAGTAATCCACTGAGCCTTGCCTGGCACAATAATCCCTCTGCCCACAATGGCCTGCTGCAATGAGTCCGCAATAGTCATACATACCCCACCGTGGATGCCTCCAAGTCCAAAAGCAGCTAACCAAAAGGTATCATAACGTCCACGCAAAATCTGACCACATCGCCGAATGCGGCTCTCAGACAAATGATGCTCCTGAAGTATAAGGAGATCAATCTCTCCTCCCACAAGGCAACACTGAAGCTCCTGACGCAAACGGCCCCGCTACCGCTAAAACTGGGGCCACCTAGTCCTTGCACGTTCCACGAGACGATCCTCATGGGGAGCGAGAGAGAACAGATGCTGCCGCAGCAGCAAGACGGGCTATCTTCAAGGCTGGCTTGGATGGGGAGTAATCCGCATCCGAGCGTCCTCTAGATAGGCGAGACTGCAGTGAATGCCTGGCCCAAGCCCAAGCAGAGCGAGCCGTGCGTAAAGCAACCTCGTCTGTCCAGGAGTCCTCATGAATGTATACATAGCAAGGCAAACACTGCGTATCAACAAAAAAGTACACCACAATGTGCCTACATCCTGCTGAGTCTGGGGGTGTCACCGCAAACTTGGCCAGTGGCCACAAAGTTTGCAGCAAATCTGTAACTCCAAGTTCTCCCATGTGGTGAGAGAACTCGAGAACCTGTGTATGCAACCATCCCACCACTGAGTCGAGGGACCACTCTATCTCGGTCCTACCACAAAGGGGGAAGGAGAAACCAACTGCTGAGTCCAAGGCCTGTGTCGCCCTAGCGGCGAGGAACAAAGCGTGGACCCTAAAGCAGGCTGCCTCGTGGTTTGCTGCGGAATCGCCGAGAAAGCGAGTGAACCCGTAATCGAAGAAATCCCAGCGGCATCGGAGGTCAATGCTTGTCAGACCACGAGGGATAGTTGCAAGGGAAGATGTATGAATTTGCAGAGGGGGCTGCAAGAAAGGCTGACCCTCTCTCGCTAGGCGACTCATGGCAAAGGCACTGCCAAGAGATCTCCTAGCCGCCGGCGAGGGACCAGTCTCTTGAGTCGACTGTGGTACTGAAGCAGGAGGAGGGGGAGAAGGAACGGGGGGGGGGGGGCAGAGGAGAAGAGAAACGGGGTGGGGCGACAGAGACAGGGGGACGAGGTGGGGAGTGGGCGGGAGCAGAGGGCGGAGGAGGAGTTGAGGAGGAGGGGAAATCTGAAGGTGGGGTGGCTAGCGAGGGTGAAGCGGAGGTGGAGGCTGGCATAGGGGGCTCCTCCTGCTCAAGAGGACCAAAGCGGTTCCCCGTGGGAACCCACTGCTGCTGAGTAGGCACCTGAGGGCCACTCTGAGTGCCAGGCTGTTGCTGTGGCCCCTGGCGTCGACGGCCACGGGCCTGCTGCCACCCCTCCTCCGCTGGAGCCCCAGGCTCGGAGGGTGGCTCTGAATCTGTGCGCTGTGCCGTTGGCTGTGGCTGCGACCCAGCCTTGGCAGGCTAGGGCTGAGGCTGAGGTGCAGGTCGCGGCCTCCTCCGTGGACAGGCCTTGGCTAGGTGGCCCATCTGTCTGCAAATGAAGCACTAGTTCGGGAGACCCGAGTACTCCACACTCTGTCTAAACCAACCCCCACTCACCCGAGGCAGAAGGATGACCTTCGGGAGCGTGTGGGTATCTCTGACCAAAACTCGAACTGAAGCGATGCCAGCCGCCTTGGCAGCTACTGATGCTGCCGTACGAGGTGTCTCCAGGACAGTCCCGATGGCGGAGCCAATCCTGGAGAGAAGTGGAAGGTACTCCCTCCGTAGACCCGGAAAGCAGACTGAGATGGGGATGTCTGCCTCCTCTACTAGCACATCCGAAGTCGGGTCAAAACCATGTCGCCACTGTCGAAAGTGGGCGTGTGATGCTCGGATGGCCAGTGGACTCATAGCTATGACCTTGGAGGCCATCTCAGAAGTCTCGAACTCGATCTGGTAGTCCCCCGTCCGAGAATCTGGACATCCAAGATCTTGCCCACCTCTGCGAGAAGGCGGGCCGGGAGAAGGTCTCGCAGCTCTCCTCTGCTAGGACAGGTGTCGAGAACCTTGCAGATGACAGAAGTCGCCTGCAAGCGCTCTACCTCTGCGGCAAGGCTCGCTTGCTCTGTCGACGAAAGAGCAAGACGAATGGTGGGCTCAGCGGGGTCGGGCGAGGGGGCTTCAGGCGAGTCCCTCTGTGGCGGAGCTGGAGCCTCCATCTGTGTCTAATGTTGAGTCGAAGAAGCGGACGGTGAAGAAAATCTGCAACCGAGTACGCCGAGCGCTTGTCCGAAGAAAAAGTGTTGCAAAGCCAGGTGCAGAAGACCTTCGGGAGCGATGAGGATGGGGGGGGATGGGGGGGCAGATAAAGCGGCGAGCTAGAGTTCAAGAGGCTGTGGGGGGGCCGGGGGGGGGGGGGGGGGAGGGAGAAACGGCCAAGGAATGGGGGGCAATGGACGGGCTTGGGGGTAGCTAGGGGTGAGGGCGGCGGGCAGCAGAGGGCAAGGGTGGCGGGCTGGGCTGGGCGAGGGGGCAGCGCGAGGGCGAGAGAGAGGGGGGGGGGGGGGGGGGGGGATGAGGGGGAGCGATGGCGCAACAGGGGGGGGGGGAGCGTGCAGCAGCAGCGAGCGTCAGCACCCAGATGCAAGTTCATCAGAGGATTCCTCAATCACAACATTCTATACTATATAGGTCATTGATAGATTTCTTGTGTAAACCATAGAGTTCGTACAGGTGTTCGATGTAAAATTGAGTGGTCCGTCCCCAAAGAGTTGGTCTAACGGTAAGGCTTTGGCCTCTCAACCTACGGGTTGTGGGTTCAAATCCCCTGTTGGGTCACACTCTAGAGGGACACCTTGTGCTCACCTGGTGTTCACGTTGCTAGGGCTCTTGCCCTTGGACACTCGAGTGCATCCTCCTCCTGGGGATGAACATGAACAATGTGAATGGTTGCAGCACCATACTAATAAATTTTACAATGGGAACTTTTGGCCAACTAGCCTTACAACCAAGATTGTGGCATTGTCCTCACCTATTTGTCGAAGGTGATTGGTTGCACCATCATTTCAAATTCAACTCTTGCTCAACCATCCTTCAAAGAATGAAGATTAGTTTTTACCACAATGATATTTCAAGCAAGGACAATCCATCCAAAGCACAAAATTGCCATAGTAGCGACATTGCTACTAAGTTTTAAATGTCCTTCTGCAATCATGTTATAGTTACTTGCATCGATTTACACCATGAGGTGCACATTTCAACAAAACCTTTTAAACATTGATTAGTCACTTTAATTTATGGAAGCATTGATCGAGTTGAGTAGTCTAGTGAAGAGAGGAGCTATTGGTCCTCGGACCTTTCAATTCGGTTTAGGGTTATGCGCCTTCTTTGTATTGCAAGCATAGAGTTGTTTCCAATGTGGAGTATAAAGAGTGCTCTTGACCATCTTGATTGTCCTCTCCATTGAGTAAGTGTGGATATTCCTAGTATAAAAGTAAAGGCCCAACTCTCTATTTTGCAAGCTAGTTTCTTCAAGCTTATCAAGTCTTGACTTTGCATATTCATTTGCCGTTCTATTTCATCATATGGATTAGCATCATTGAGCCACATTAGTTTCTATGTGATATTAGGCTAGATCTACACGATTCTAAAAAATTAGCAAGAGGAGAATGAAGAAAGATTTTGTCTCTCATTCAATATGGCTTCTCTAGAGGGGAGTTGGTTGCATGGGTACATGTGGCTAGAGTTGTAGGTCTCTCTCTCTCTCTCTCTCTCTCTCTCTCTCTCTCTCTCATGCATGCATGAGAGCATTAAACATGACGAGATTTATAGTCAGACATTGTTGGATTTTTTAGAGGAAGAGTAGAGCTCTACGCTGCAAGGATACTCTATGCGAGTGCTTTGGCGAGAGCCCATATCCATGCTACAAGGAAGCTCTACATTGTTGGATTTGTCTCAAGGAATACACTATTTTCAACCTTGGGATTGCTTGGCGAGAATGATGGAAGAAGAAGAAGGAATGGGAGGTGTTGGGGGTAGAGTGGCAGCAAGGTAATGAAGGGGGGGAATAGGTGGGGTAGCAAGGGTGGATTTTGAAGGGAATCTTGTAACTTACGGTACCCCATCCTCTCTCCATTAACTTCACCTCTTTGAGGTGCAAGTTCAAAACGCAAATGAGCGATCGTGTGTGCATGAGAGTGGCCCAATGAAATGAATTAATTCATGGTTGCTTTTACAATAACCCCCCGCCCGCCAGGGAGAGAGGTGGGGATACCTAATACTAGTAAGCTAAGTTGTTGCAAATTTGTGTGCTTGGATGCCATGGAAAACCTCAACCGTGCTGGAGCTAACCATAGAGAAGAGCTTGCACTAAGGAAGAGTCTATGCCAATAGGGACAAGGGATTGTGAAAAATTTTCCACTATTTTTCTTCCATTGTGCATTTGAGATATGCTTTCATGCTGGTGGTAATGTCATGACCTCATTAATATTTCTTTGCATTCTCATGCGTAATGTACTTTCCATTAAGCTTGAAAACCCAAACCTCAAGCCCTATGGTGCTTTTGAATTAAGAGCCTCCCTATAGCCTGTTGATGATCGCCTCGACATGAAAAATCTTCCAAGGTGGTGAATGTAACCACGACTTGGCAATGCATCAATGATTGGCCTGCACACACACACACACACACACACACACACACACACACAAATGATGTTGGCAGAAAAACATAGTGCATACAATTCTCATACACATAATAAGGTTGGCTAATTATCTCAAAAGAGTTTTTCGAAGGAGGCACTCAACATGACACATCACAACAATCATCAAGTGGAGACCTTCAACCTCTTGCCTCTTTGGCCAAAACCACCATCAAGCTCTACTTCCATTAGCTATGTCATTATTACCATCCAAAATAGTCCAGAGTGTAGATATACGTAAGGGTAGCTACAAACAAGTGGTAACTACATCAAAAAATGCCCTTGCTAGGATAACACATGCTCAAAGAAAAAGAGTCCAAAATAGTCTAGAGTGTGGACATACATAAGATAGCAACAAATGAGTGGTCACTACATCGAAAAAATTCCCTTGCTAGAACAAGAGAAGCTCAAAGAAAAAGAGCATGCATATCGTACATAAATTTGTTGATATGGGTTTTGATACAAGTACACTACACAAAAGAGTAGCATTATATGCTTAAATTGCATGAAAAATGGATAAATTTCAACAACTATTCAAACCATAGCAAGCCAAAATGCAAAGAAGCATAACAAATGTGTAGACACCAAAAGAGCATATTTGAACAATGAAGCAAATCTTTTCAACAAAGATGATGGATTGAAGAAAGAAGCAAACTTCTCAACTGCACACTATATTTATAAACAAAAAATTGTATCTCTCAACCAAATGTATTTGATAATGGTCGTTTGTTTTAGCAATGCCTATATGGCTAATCAAGTTGCCTTCCCACACCATATGGCATTGCTTCGATAGAGCCTTTGCAAACATTCAAGTGGGGAGGGGTATCTTTATTCTTGTTTTAGCAATGCCTAAAGTGCTAATTAAATTTCCTATTCACACTCTCTGACATTGCTTTGATAGAGACTTTGCAAGCATTAAGGAGGGAAAGGGATATCTTTACTATTGGTGATCCTACTTAACCTGGGCAAAGTAGAAGTCATGAAAATAGGAAGTTAATAATTGTCATTTCAAAAAAACTAGCCCCTGTTGATGAAAACAATGATCAAGTGTGTGATTATTGTGTATTGATAGATGAGTAGAGGTAGACTACAAGGATTCATTCACTTTAGGTGGCCTCAACTTCTGCAATGAAGAGAATAGTCTATTCAACTCTTAATTCATTTGAAATCTCTCTTAAACCATGCACACTATTTTTAATAAAGCAATTATTTTTTTACCTAAAGTGAAATGTACTCTCCTTTTCAGCTCACCTTTTTAGTTTAACTAATAAAAGCAATTACATGCACAAGGGAGGAGCTCACTCGTGCATGGGGTGGATTGGCCCACATGTATCATTTTCTTTACCTTGAGCTCTATTTTTACATCATAGACGCTGGGAGGTGTTAATCTTGTATGTAATCACCATATGTAAACAATCAAAGAAAAATAGACCCTTATATGTCTGGACACGATAGCAGTGACAGTTGGTACTCCAAGTTGTGGAGTCATTCAAAAATCTGTTAAGATATCAATGACTTGGTGCTTGATTTGTATGTGTATACCATGATTAAAAAATGTCAACCCTTTTTCCTAAGGTAACTCGAGCTGGAGAGCCATGTGATGGATAACCATAACACACGGTTTGCTACATATGTGACACAAGTAAACGTATGAAACATAGCACAAACTAGCATTGAGGATCTTGCCTTCACTGAGGTCACCTATAACAGATAGATTTCTAGAAACATAAGGGCACTGTACTTGAATGCAAATCCTAGAATGAGAGTTTGACTCCGTCTTCGTACTTTTAATACCAACCTAACAAATCCTTTGATGTGCATACATGATTGATGTTTATAGCCCTTGTCTTCTTAGTTGAAAAATAAGATGGGCAGAGGCTATTTAAGCAAGATTTACTATCAAGAATAGGTATCCCACTCCTCATATGGATGGCTTGTTGATAAAGTCAAAAGATCTTAGTTTAAAGAATATTGATATAAAATTTGGTTATCATCAAATTGAGATGCTTGCATTAGATGTTTGTAAGATTGATTTTTGCACTCAAAGTGGGCACTTTGAATTTCTTGTTATGCCTTGTGTATCACAATTGCACCTACTAGTTTCAAACATATGATGAATAAAATCTTCATCAATCATCAAGAGTGTGATATTTTGATCTTGGTAAATCTAAGAAAGAACATAAAAATCATTTAGATTTACCCTTTTAACAACTTTTGTATGACAAGAATAATTCTTTCTTTCAAAAACTAAAATTTCCACCTTTACTATTAGTATCATTTCTAGCTATACCTTTATATCATAATGTACTGATAATATCATATTAGTGGATATGGGAATCTCCCGATTTTTTTTTGAGTACTAAAAAGATGGAAAGTGGATACCATGTCTAAGTTTATTAAGACCACTTAGTGGGACCTATTGTTGGAGAAAACATGGAATCTATTGAGCTATCGGTGCTCAAGTTGTAATGAATCCAAAGTCGACCACGAGTCCCAAACTTGCAAAGTTCCAACATTCATAATAGTGTGTCATAAGTCTTTAGTTTTAGTTCAAATTTAGTATAGTTCTCTTTCCAATCCATTATTTTTATTAAGTGAAAATTTATTTATCAACATTTTATTGATTTTTATGAGGTAATTGCTTTCCAATAATATCATATCTTAGTTTGAGCCAATTACTCATTGGTGGGGAAATTGATTCCTCAACTTTCCATTTTGGTGATTTGGTGGGTGAGCCAAGAGCTCAAGACTAAGCACTTTGTGAAGTCAATGAAGGGAATGTATTCCAATGTTCAATCAAGATGCCAATCCTCATATCACATTGGCATAGGGAAAGGCCTACCAGACTTATGATGTTTGCAAAGAGGATGATTGGGTTTCATTCACCAAAGATTCCCAAAAGGAAATTAATAAGTGTATAGGGAGTAGGATGTCTTAGATATCAAAACTGTCAATTCTTAAATCATGCAAATTATCTGTTAGGTTTGGAGAGAGCCTCAAAGAGATTCAAAAAGGTCTAAGCAAGAGCCTAGAAGAGAATTGACAAGTTTTAGAAGAGATCTTAAGTGATAAAGAGGAGGAGAGATGCTAACAATATCAGTCAAGTGCCTATAATTAGAGAGACTACCAAAATGATGCCACATCTCAGTCTAGGTGGCACTCCAAAAACTCTCACAACTATAGAGAAACTAAGCATTGACAAAGAGTAAGAAGAAAATACACTGAAGGCACCATATTGATATATATATATATATATATATATATTAGTATTAATGATGAGAGACCAATGAAAAGAAGTGCTCACAAGAGGCGCTTAAAGGAGAACCTATAGATGGATCTACCAACATTTGAGGAGGTTGAAAACGTAACCTGGATGTATGTATGGATGATTTGGAAAGTTGGCATTAATAAAGAGCATAAAAGAAGCTATTTATGTGGAATAATTTCCGTAGACCTTGAAAGATGGAACAAGGATGCGGTTTTACCACTATGAATTGTCAAAGCTATATACTTGTTCTATTTTGACAATTAGTGTGCAACATATTCGTAAAATAAAATTGATGAGGAAATTCTTCGTGATTTGGGAAAATCAAGCTAGGGAATCTATCAGGGAGAAGATAAATAGGTTACATAAAGGATTTGGCTAGAAAATGGAGTTTCAATTTTGCATAAGACCCTCAATGCACGGTTTTGGAATGGATTCAACAATAGAAAGTAGAAGGTATCTAAATCACCACCCTAGTAGAACTTTTAATAATCCGAGGATTAGAGCACTAAAATTGGTGCAAAATTATAAGTCCACTGAGAGTTGAACAAAGAAGACTACTCATCAAAATTAGAGTCAAATGAATTTGGGAAAGAGGAAAACTATAAGGGAAAGACCAAGAAGAAGGGTAGCTACACAAAACATCTAGAGGAATTGGCAAGGCTAAATGCCATCCACATAAAACCTCCCCTTGGGGTTTAAACTATGAAGAAGCACTCATATGTCAACAATGACTCATTTCATACTCATGGGTGCATAGCAAGGACCATACTCAAACTCGTAAGAGCCTACAAGTGGCTCAAAAATCATAAGTGCACAAGTGGTTCATACTTATGGCACCCCTAAAACTAGTGTTAATAAGCACTCCAAGGCTATCTCATAAATGATGCAATTGATTGAGGTAGAGGGTGTAATCATATGTGATGTCAATATGTCTGGATCGGAATCAACAACAAAATGGGAGGATCCATAATTCTCAATATTATTATCCTCTTCAACATTGACCTTGTCCTTGGTTGTCTTATTTTGTTATTTGTGATGGTCTTGTTCTTCTTCTATTGGTCCTTAAAGTAGCACCTTACAAGGGGTTGCCCTATCTTGCCACAATGGGTGTGTTTTCTATTTCCATCACAATTTTTTTCTTGGTGGCCTAGCTTCCGCTTCTTGTCCTCTTTTTTTAGAGAGTTGAGAGTTGCTTGAAGATCAGGGGTAGGCAAAGAAGATTGTGACAGTGTGATTTTATTAGGATGGAAGTGCTCCTAGTGACACTACAACTTTGTGTTCTTCTTTAACTTCACATTTTCTGTAGGTAACTTGTGTGACTACGCTTATAAGTCTATTACTTGCAATGTCCTCCCCACTCTCCATGGTAATCCTATCACAATCCCTTTTAATTTTAACTCTACTTTTCTTTCTCCTTGCCCCAATATTTGTCTCTTTATATCCAAGCTTCACTTATGCTCTCATCAACAAAGGGTACATAATTGGCATGCAAGAGTGGGATAATGATGCCTAGTGCTTGTTCATCTTTAGCTTGAATTTGCATAGTAATTTGTGCCCAGCTTGATTGTTTATCTAAGATTAATATCATGATACTCCACAATTTTTTATTCATGGGATAACCTCACATTTTTTTCTGCCACATGTGCAATATCTAACCATTGAATTTCTCAATGTCCTTCTCTCCCATAATGCCAATTGGAGAGGTCTTAACAACCTACGAATCAAATGTTTCCGTTAGATGATAGTATCTAGACTCCTTACAAGAGCATTAGGTTTAGGTCATCTCCAAAGAGATTGATCACATATATTTCCATGCTTTCAAATTGTTCTTGGATGCTCAGGCTTAATGAAGAGTTTCATTGAACTACTTTCTACCTATGTCAAAGTTGTACTCTACTTGCATTGATCAATGGACTTGATTTGTGATCTCCTCTACCAACAAGCTTTCAATCACATCATCAAAATTTAAATAACCACCATTAGGATGTGCTTCATTGATGAAAGCAATATCAAATATGTTCCATGACAAAGTTAGCAATCATTGGCATTAGCCGAAGATTATGTTTATGTGATGGCAAATGTCCAAAGGATAAGATTTAAAGCTATGGCTATGAGTAAAGGGGTCTTAAGATAGGAGCTAAGGGCTCTTACTTACATCTCTGATGTGGCAGCAGTCGGTGGGCCCTCATAAAATAGTTCTTCTTCATGGACACATTCATGGGTACAAGGTTCACATACTTATTGATGACGTAGCAAATCATAATTCTTTGAACTATGTTTTGGTTAAGAGGTTAAAAATCTCACAAAGAAAAGATATTTCACAATGGTTGATTTTAGATCTGGATATCAGCAATTACGAATTAAACTAAGTGATATCCCAAGGCAAATTTTCACACATAGTTGAATCATTTTGAGTGGTAACATTTAATGCACTAGTAACTTGTGTGTAGCGGAAGTTGATAACATAGTGAGCATTTCATTAAGAACAAGTTCCTAATGAGCGTAGAGGGAGTACTTATTTTAAGAAAGAAACATAACAATTTACACTTAGCTAATTTGGCATTGACAATACTTGAAAAGAGAGAGAAATAGGACAATTGACAACAGTTGAGAACCGAATTTACATGGAGCCGGTCCCCCCTCCATAAAGGCTTTGTATTATAGCTTCTCCCATCAAAGGAGACTTTTGTATAATACAAACTTTGTGCTCCTTGACAAAACTAGTTGGTACAATGAATATGGAAGCTTCATGCACCAAATTATGCTTGAAAAACACACCTAGTGTCCCTAGCCTCAGTCCCAAGACCTCACACACCTTCAAAAATGGTGAGAGCTAGCAAGGAATGAGGATAGATTGAGAGGAAGAAGAAGTATCTTATGAGAAAGAAGTATTCCCCTCACATAATCACTCTAATTGCATATCTTAGCTTAGTAATTAGCATGGTAGAGGAGATGAGCATGCCATTGAAGCTTGGCTCTTGGTTGGATTTCCATTCCATAGCCAAGAGTTGTTGGTGTAGGCCTCTACTTCTCAATGCTTGGAGAAGGAGATGTAGTTCTTCTTGCACACACGAGTTGTGTGTGTGTGTGTGGCAATGTGTTAGAGTAAAATGCATCCCTCTCTCTTCTCTTGGTCGACCCCTCTTGCTAATTTCTCATGTTGGCCTCCCATTGGCTCTTGTAAAGCTTAGCCAATCACAAATTAAAAGCATAATTGATAGCCTTTTGACAAGTGTCCCCCTTTTCCCTTTTGTGAGAACTTTAGCTAATTATATAATTCAATTAAACTCTCATTGGACCTCTTAGTCTATTGGCCAATAGGAATCAGGCAAGCGATTGGGTTGCTCGATGCTCCTTGGACCCTTGGTAGACTGTCCAATAGTCTTCTAGGGAGTTTAATTTCTATTGGTTCTTTTATCAAGCATTTTGTTTAAATTGATTAGACTAACTTTACTCTAGCCTAATTCTCATTGGTCCACCTCTATGGCCATCCAATAGGATTTAAGGGGAGCTTGGGGGCAACTTGACTAGGAGCCTGACATGTGTCCAGTAATCCCTTTGTGTAAACGGGGAGCTTTGGAGTGTGTGTGTGTGTGTGTGTGTGTGTGTGTGTGTGTGTTTCTCTCTCATCCCCTATTAAAAGGGCTACGCAACCCACCGGTACTACGCAAGACACACACCCTACGTCACAGGAGTTCAAACGTGCAAAAACTCCAATCCATCATTGGCCCCACCCACGATGTCTCTTCAAACGGAGTGGTCATTGGATTTTTGATTTTTACTAGCTCTCCTCCTACAACATTTAATTTTAGAGGCCGAAAATGGTTCCCTCCAAAACAACCTCTTGCTTTTGTAGAAGTACCAACTAGGTACAAACAAAAAAGGTCCTTTTTTTGTACCACCATTGCATGCTTTCAGCCAAAAACATCTTGGAACCCCTTGAGGAATTTGGATAACTCTAATTCCTTTTGATTGTTTATATTTTCTTTTGCTATAGCATTAGGTTCCTTTTGAGAAATTTTAACAAAAATTATGTACACGGAAATAGAGCTCTTTATTGACTTATTGAAGCTTGCTTATGTACAATGGGTATGGTACTACCCAACTCCTTAGCATCTGTGTACATATCTTTTTCCCTGAACCAAAAGTAGATTTTCCTTTCAGGGAATTTAACATTGACAACCACCCATGCGATCATGGTGCCCCTAGGATCCTCATGCTTGAGAGGATAGATGAAGAAATTCTCCTTGCCCACATAGCTTTGGACATGGAGCCTCAATTTCCCAATTAAGGGAGTGACTGAGGCTTCTTGCCCCTTGAAAGCACCATCGGCAGGTAGGACATCTCCCATCTCATAGGCTTGGATGCCTAGCTTGGTGGTCAACTCTGTGGATATAAAATTGTGAGTAGAACCACGGTCAAATAGAATGAAAGCATCATGTTCTCTTACCTTTCCCCAAGCATGTGATAGAGGAGATCCTTTGTGATGAGCATCCTCTTCTTGAATTTCGACCAAGGTAGATCTTGGAGGCTCATTACGTATATTCCTGTGGGGACGAGCACAATAGGCATGCCCTTGCTCCCCGCACTTGAAACAACATTTATCTTTTTGATAACACTCTAGCTCTTCAGGAGAGAGTTTATTTTTGCCTTTATAAACTCCCTTCTCCTTAGCTTTGTGTTGTTGGCATTTCCTTTGGGAGACTTTTGGACGTTGTCCTTCCCCTTTGGCTCGGATATTATTGATTGCAAGGAATAGAAGAGAGGGTTCAATAGAGCCAAAACAACACCGGTTCCTGTCAAGCTTCCAATAGCTCAATAATCGTTAAGCCATAGGCAAGCCCAATAGGACTCCATTATTAAGACCATAGCTCTCGACGGTGTCCCCGTTAACTACATAAAGTAGGCGTGCTTCAAGGATTAAAAAACCCTATAAATTCTACTTACTCTTTTGCAATTAATAACACCAACCATTTGTAGCAAGCTTGAGGACCTCTCTTATTGAGCAAGAAAAGAGAAACCAATAGCTCTATATCAATGTAACATTTAATGCACTACTAACTTGTGTGTAGCGGAAATTGATAACATAGTGAGCATTTTATTAAGAACAAGTTCCTAATGAGCATAGAGGGAGTACTTAATTTGAGAAAGCAACATAGCAATTTACACCTAGCTAATTTGGCATTGACAATACTCTAAAAGAGAGAGAAATAGAACAATTGACAACAATTGAGGATCGGATTTACATGGAGCCGGTCCCCCCTCCATAAAGGCTTTGTATTATAGCTTCTCCCATCAAAGGAGACTTTTGTATAATACAAAATTTGTGCTCCTTGACAAAACTAGTTGGTACAATGAAGATGGAAGCTTCATGCACCAAATTATGCTTGAAAAACACACCTAGTGTCCCTAGCCTCAGTCCCAAGACCTCACACACCTTCAAAAATGGTAAGAGCTAGTAGGGAATGAGGATAGAAATAGAGGAAGAAGATGTATCTTTTGAGAAAGAAGTATTCCCCTCACATAATCACTCTAATTGCATAGCTTTGCTTAGTAATTAGCATGGTAGAGGAGATGAGCATGCCATTGAAGCTTGGCTCTTGGTTGGATTTGCATTCCATAGCCAAGAGTTGTTGGTGTAGGCCTCTACTTCTCAATGCTTGGAGAAGGAGATGTAGTTCTTCTTGCACACATGAGTTGTGTGTGTGTGTGTGGAAATGTGTTAGAGTAAAATGCAGCCCTCTCTCTCCTCTTGGTCGACCCCTCTTGCTAATTGCTCATGCTGGCCTCCCATTGACTCCTGTAAAGCTTAGCCAATCACAAATTAAAAGCATAATTGATATCCTTTTGACAAGTGTCCCCCTTTTCCCTTTTGTGAGAGCTTTAGCTAATTAAATAATTCAATTAAACTCTCATTGGACCTCTTAGTCTTTTGGCCAATAGGAATCAGGCAAGCGATTGGGTTGTTGGATGCTCCTTGGACCCCTTGGTAGACTGTCCAATAGTCTTCTAGGGAGTTTAATTTCTATTCGTTCTTTTATCAAGCATTTTTTTAATTTGATTAGACTAACTTTACTCTAGCCTAATTCTCATTGGTCCACCTCTATGGCCATCCAATAGGATTTGAGGGGAGCTTGGGGGCAACTTGCCTAGGAGCCTGACATGTGTCCAGTAATCCCTTTGTGTAAAGGGGGAGCTTTGGAGTGTGTGTGTTTCTCTCTCATTGCCTACTAAAAGGGCTCGCCCCCCTCCTTCCTAGGGATGTGGGAAGACTTTTTAGTTTCCCCATGACTATCCAATTTTGCATACTTTGGCCTTTGGACAATTGAATTAAAATTAGGAACCTTAGCCTATGGAAGTCTTAATGGAGCTGAAACTTTGGTCTTTTAAGCCCCATTGAAGCACATTGCTCTTTTGCAGATTGTCCCCCTTTGAATCCCTAGTTTTCCTCCTTTAGATCCCTGTAGAGACCGGTCTGGCAGCCTTACCAATATTCTAGCTTTTACTCCCCTGGTATTCCCCATATTGAATGATCAGTTTAACATGGGAAAATCATTTGGGAGAATTAGACATTAGTTTTTATGACATTAACTCTCTCTTGAAATCATAGTCGTACTCAACTATGAGGTAGAGAAGATAAAGCCTAGTCATTAGTCTGTTTGCTAGTGGGTAGAGTATCCCTATTTTACCCTACGACACCATTCCAGAATGGATGGCTAGTCCATTTGGTGCTTGAGAGCCGTAGCTGCCACAAGCCTGTATGCACTTTAGTCCGTATCAATCTTCCATAGTGGAGTGACAAACTCTACTTGGTGTTCGGGAGACGTCATCCCCACAAACGTGATCCTAAGCATGCATACTTATTAACATGTGCGCACAATAAAGAAAAAGAGAGTCTTATGAGACAAAAACTTTGTTCATTTATACATATTCACATTTGCTTACTCTAGAAAATCATTGTAAGCATTGACAAGGTTTAGGTTATCCTTTAATTGTATGCCTTGCATCCATCTAGCATCTTCAAAAGGATAATTTTTAAACTTGATAAGATATCGTCAGATAGTCTTACCGCCTCGTAATACCTTGTCTTCGTGTCGAAGAATGGACTCGGGCTGCAACACCTCTTCTTCGTCCTCGATCTCTTGTGGGTCTTCAATAATTGCTTCTTGAGGTGGCTCTCCTTTGTAAGGCTTTAGTAGGCTCACATGGAAAGCATTGTGTATGAGCCAATGGTTGGGCAACTTGAGTTGATAGGCCATTATCAGCAACAGTCTTTTTCCTTTACTAAGAAATGGATATAACATCCTTAATCTTTTGGGATTCTTGCAGGTCTCGGCTATATTCATCTACAGAGAAGATCTTCCCATGTACCTTGAGTAGCAAGGGACTTTTCTATCTTCCCTCTATGACCTCAAAATGTGATTTCCTCGTGGAAGTATGTACAGTGTTATTGAAGGCATACTCCACTAAGGGTAAGTACTTCTCCCATCGGGACTTTTGATCTACTTTTGTGACATAAGCTTTTAGTAGATCAAGAATGGTTAGGTTAGCTATTTCACTTTGGCCATCCATTTGGGGATGATGGGCCAAATAGAAGTTTAGCCTTGTACGTAAATTCTCTAAGAGACCCTTCCAGAAATTATTGGTCATTCTAGGATCTCTATCCAACACTATGGACATTGGCAAGCCATGGTACTTGAAGATTTGTGATATAAAGAGGGTTGCCATTTGATGGGCCTTGATAGTCTTTTTGACAGGTATAAAACGTGCTTGTTTGCTAAACCTATCTACTATTGTCCATATTCTTGTATTCCCATGTATAGACTTGGGTAAAATCCATGGATATGTTCTCCCATGGTGAATTAGGGATTGGCAAAGGTTGAAGCAATCCAGGTTGCTTACCTCTATCAAACTTCATCTTTTGGCATACCACGCATTTTGAAACATACTCTTGTATGTTTGATTTCATGGCAGGCCAATAGAAATATGTTTCTATCCCTTTTAGGGTAGACTTAATCCCTCTGTACTCCGCATAAGGAGGAGCATGAGATTCATACATTACTTTCTCACGTAGCGAGTTAGTAACGCATAGTCTATTTCCATAGAGAATATAACCATCTTGTAGGATAAATGGTTCTTCCTTCTTCCCTAGTGCAAGGGCTAAAATCACATCTCTAAAATCGGAATCAATAGCGTACTCATCTATCATAGAAGATATCTAGATCATTGTGTTGCTATGGATACCGCATTCACTCTCGGTCGTCTTGAGAGTGCATTGGCTACTTGATTATGCTTGCCAACAATGTGAGCAATATGAAAATGAAATTGCGAAAGGAAATTTGCCCACCTCATTTGTTTGTCTGAGAGCTTGGTCTACGTCATGAAGTACTTAAGGCTTTGGTGATCCATTCGCAGAATAAATAGTGCTTCCACGAGTCTAGAGCATTTAGAACTGCTAAGAGTTCCTTCTCATATATGCCTAGAGCTTGCTCAACAGGGTCAAGCTTTCAACTTTCATAGGCTATGGTGTACCCTTTTGGAGTAAAACAGCTCCAAGGCAATAACCACAAGTGTCACATTGCACCTCAAATGGATTTGAGAGATCCGGTAGTGTAAGCACTGGTTGAGAGATCCAATAGTGTAAGCGTTGGTTGCTTGTGTTCGTTTAATGGAATTGGAGTATATGATTATATCATCAAAGAACACTCTAGTAAAGGTTTGGTGAGGCCTGAATAGCTTCTCCATCAAGCGGTTTAATGTGGCTGGTGCATTGGTCAAGCCAAAAGGCATGACAATGTAAGGACCAAACGTAGTCCAAAATGCGGTCTTTACAGTGTCTTGATCAACTATCCTTATTTGATGGTAGACACTTTTTAGGTCAATCCTACTGAAGTAGGTCGACCCCTGTAGCTTATCAAATAGGTCTTCTACTCGTGGAATGGGAAACCTATTCCTTATAGTGATTCTGTTTAGTGCTCAATAGTCGACACACATACGATATATGCCGTCTTTCTTTTGCACTTATAACATGGGTGAACAAAATGGAGATGAGCTAGGCCTAACCATGCCTTTCTCAACCAGCTCATGCACTTGCCACATAATCTCCTCTTGTTGAGCTTGAGAAACTCGGTAAGGAGGTTTATTAGGCAGAGAGCTTCCTGGAAGAAGTTCAATTGCATGGTCGTCAATCCCTCGTTTGGGAGGTAGTTCACAAGGATGTCATCAATAAAAGGCTGAAAGCATGCAATGGTGGTACAAAAAGGACTATCCTTGACACAACATGGGCTTGGTGGTTCATTTGTGTATAAATTGGGCCTTTTAATTGGAAATGGAGAGGGGCCATATATTTCTTTGTTTTTAGACGTTTCACTATTTGGAGGGGCCACTCCAAGAGAGGAAGTGGGGGGAAAGGGTTGGACCCACATTATGGTTATTGGCTTTCACAACAGCACCTCTCTCTCTCTCTCTCTCTCTCTCTCTCTCTCTCTCTCTCCCCCCCCCCCCCCCCCTCTCTCTCTCTCTCCACACAGTTGTGTTGCTCCTATGCACCTTCCGTGCTCCATAGCCAGTGAACTTGGGCTTCTCTCTCGTTATCTCTCTTTCTCTCTCTCTCTCTCTCTCTCTCTCTCTCTCTCTCTCTCTCTCTCTCTCTCTCTCTCTCTCTCTCTCCACTAGCAAGATGAGCCCTGGTTGACCAGGTGCTGCATCTCTTTCTCTCTTTCTCTCTCTCTCTCTCTCTCTCTCTCTCTCTCTCTCTCTCTCACTCTCTACACCAGAAAGATGCACACAAAACCCTGATTTTAATGGATGTTTAGTGACCACTGCTGCATCTATCTCTCTCTCTCTCTCTCTATGTGTGTGTGTGTGTGTGTGTGTGTGTGTGCGCGCGCGCGCATGATCCTTGCCAATGGACAATACTACAAGAGTTTACCGCTCAGGTGACTCACAGCTACTCTCTTTCAACGAGCTGGATGAGGAGGAATCACGCATGGATGAACAGATACAAAACCATCCCATTGTCAGTTTCATTGAGACATGTGTCACTAATCAAGCTTTTCTTTGTGATTATTGGGCTGCAAAGAAACGTGAACAGAGAAGGAAAGAACGACATCCTTCTTTTGCACTTGGATTACCAAAAGCTAGGTCAAGGAAGAACATTGGTGCAGCGGTGGCACGATGTTGGTGCAAGCAAACAGTCGGGCTGTCAAGGAATGAGAAAAAGGAAATATTTCAGCAACTACTGGACCACCAGACATTTTTCGAGCTGCAAAAATCAAATTTCAACAATTCGAAGACACCATTCTATCGGGTGTGTGCAACACTTTGGCTCAAATTAAGGTCCCGCACTTAGCAAGTGAGCTTTTTGTTAAGAGAACCTCTCTGATGATGATCTTGAACAATAGTACAAGTGTAGCCTCAGTAAACCAGTCCAAATATGCTAGTGTCCTGGGTGTCCATCGAAGGAATATAGCTGCTGCAACTTCAAGGCTGGAGAATAAAGATGAGGACGAAGTGTTGCCATTGAGTGCTTGTGAGAGACAATTGCCACAAGGAACCATTATCACTAATGAAACAAGAGATTTGGTGTATGCCTTTTGGACATCAGAAACTAGAGTTTCACCAAACAAGAAGGATATATGTAAGAAGAGAATTGGAAGGAAAAGTGTTGTCTAACATCCTGTGCATCTACTCGATGACTCTCAGGTACCAACAAATCTTAGCAATTGTAATTTATATGGTGATTCTTAAGGCTGATTTGGTCAAGACAGTACCAAATTTGGTGGTCTGCTATATGGCAATGGTGGTATACAATACCTTATAAAGGTTGTATACAGAACCATTGCATTACTGGGTGGTTCCAGAGCTATCCTTTATAGAACCAAAGCCCTTGTGCAGTACCAAATTTGGTAGTTTGCTATATGGTAGTGGTGGTATACAGTACCTTACAAAGGTTATATACAGTATCAATGCACTCCTATGTAGTTCCAAAGTTATCCTGTAAAGAACCAAAGCCCCTGTGCAGTACCAAATTTGGTAGTCCAAATCTTATCTGTACAGTACCAAAGCCTCTGTATAGTACCTTTTTCGTCCCTACATGCACCAAAGCCTCAATCTTTAGTACCAAATCCTCACTCTATTTTACCAAAGCCTACTTGTGTAGTACCAAAGTCTTTGTGCAGTACCAAAACTATTCCCTGTATAGTACCAAAACATTCTTTTTTATCACCAAAGCATTTGCAAGTTTCCATAGGGTACTCTTCTGCAAACAATATTAAAATGAGTCAAAAGCAGACAGATAGTACAATTTTTGGTACTGCTTACAACCAATTTGGGTTCTACAGTACTATCTTTGGTACTATTACAACCAATTTTGGTTCTACAGTACAATATTTGGTACTGTTTACATCCAATTTTGGTTATACATTACTAAAATTGGTACTGCTTAAATCCAATTTTGGTTCTAAAATACTATCTTTGGTGCTGAATATATTCAATTTTGGTTCTACAGTACAATCTTTGGTACTTTTTACATCCAATTTTGGTTCTACAGTACAATCTTTGGTAGTGTGTACATCCAATTTTGGTACATTACTATCTTTGGTACTGTTTACAACCAATTTCGGTTCTACATTACAATCTTTGGTACTCTTTACATCTGATTTTGATTCTACAGTATCTTTGGTACTGTTTACAACCTATTTTGGTACTACAGTACAAGCTTTGGTAGTGTGTACATCCAATTTTGGTACATTACTATCTTTGGTAATGTTTAAAACCAATTTTGGTTCTACGATACATTCTTTGGTACTGTATACATCCAATTTTGGTACTACTGCACATTAGTGGCATCTTACCATTTGCATGAAGTTGGAATTTTCTAACTCTTATTGTATTGGTTCCATAGGTAGAGCTATACCAAAGATTCAAGAGGACTCACCCTACAGTGGTTGTGTCTCTTAGATGCTTTGAGGCATTAAAGTCGTACTTTGTTCGGAAGTTGAAAGAGCGGTATACTTGCTGTTGTGTATCCCATGTGCAGATACTCTATTTCAAAGAGGCTTTTAATCAGATGCAGCAAAACAAGTTTGGGCATCATGAGAAAGGTCACCTTTGCAATTGCTCCGTGTGCTGTAGAAGTGATGATATAGGAGAATGTTTTGCAAACCAGATAGTATGGTTGCACATCACTAGTATATGGGAATCCATCATGTGCCCAAGGCCAAGAGATAGTGAATACCATGCCAAGAAATGCTTGATGGGGGACTGCTCCCAATGTGGTGTACGGAAGTTGACATTTTGTCCAGATGAGATAGCAGAGGATAGCAGGGAGGTATCTGTGAAGGTCTTCATGGATGTTGGAACAGGAAAACTTGATGCAGGTGGGAGTGAGAAGAAGAGAAAGGACTTGATTGTGCAACGGATGAAAAGTGCTGCTTTTCTTAGCTTGTTTTCAGCCCACCTCACAGGCTTCATCAAGCACAACTTTGTCTTTCGTTGGCAAGCCCAACAATTCAAGGATTGTTTGCTCAAGTTTCCTAGCAATGTCGTTGTATCAATTATTGACTTTGCAAAGAATTATTCTTTTAAAATTCAGAATGAGATTCAGTCAATGCATTGGTAGTCTACCCAAGTCACAATACTTGTGCACATCACTTATATAAGAAATGCAGCAGGTGGTTTCAAAAGACACTGCACTTTTACATATCCGATGACAAGCAGCATGATACATTGTTTGTACAACATTGTCTCTTGCTTCATGACAGGTGGCTAAAACAGCAAGGACATTGTTTGCAGAACCATTGGGTGTGGTCAGAAGGTGCAGCTTCACAATTCAAAGCTCATAGACCTTACTATTTTGTGGCCAGGTATTATCAAAAGACAGGCTTGCACATGATGCATAACTTCTCAACATCCGGGCACGGAAAAGGAGAGCATGATGGGGCTGGGGCAGTCATTAAGAGAACCTTTTAACACATGAGGAATTGAAACCAGATGGCTGGCCTATGAAGTGTGCGGCTAATGTGGTGAACTTTTTGAACACAACATTTCAGCCAAGAGACCAGTCTCATAGGTTTACTACACAGAGAGTCTTCTGGCTTATTTGTGTGGATGATGTGCAACGCGATCTCCAATGGGACTGTGAGCGCATTGTGGGCTCCCTCTCATTTCATTGTTCTGATGGGTATTCAAAGGACAACCCGTGCGTTGTGTGCTTTCGAACCCTTTCATGCTTCTGTGATCCATGTATGAGTGGGCTATGGAGAAGATGCAAAAATAGACTACACATAGAAGAATGGAAATATGTTTCCATCAAACCACTACCAGAGTCTGTAAATACAGAAAGGTACGATGAAGAGGATGATGAGGAGGATGACAGATATTCAAATTTTGTGCCAATGAGCCAAGTTTCTAACCTACCATTGTATGAAGGAAGCCCTGAAATGTTATGTGAAATGTTGTCCATTGGGGATAACTTTGCATTCAAAGCAGCCGAGACTAAAGAGGACTTCTACCTTATCAAATGCACGAAGGAGTTGTACCAGACGGTGAGATCACAAAAGGATATGTGGCATAACAAGATTGTTAGAGGCGGGAAGGTTGTTAAAGGTTTCTACTATGGCCAAGTCAAAGGAAAAGTTGATACATATAGCTTACTGGATCAGACACCTGTAGTCATGATCTACTCACATCTTGTAAGGGCCATACGTTTCCCGATGGAGCCTATTGTTGGAGTACCTAATCAGTTCAAGTTATCTGTTGAAGTATATGAGAACATATACAATAGCATGCCATATGATGATGCTGATAGTGATGATTGTGCATCCATGATACTTGAAGTTACACAATGCAAAAACCCCTAAATGGGCAAGTCCATGCTTTTCCTCTTGGTCAGAATATATCTTTTTGTCCTCATGGTTTACTGTTGTTCTTTCTATCCTTCACTTCCAAAATACAAGTATGCACAGCAGGGTCTCCAATTACTGATTGTCTCTTAAGACTTGCCCCTAACCTGAACTAAAATAATACTAACTAGTACAAAAGGGTGCTAACCAATACCAAAATAATGACAAGAAGTACCAAAATTTGGTACCTTAGCCAACTGCATAATCACAAGACCATGGATCCATGCTGCAACC
Organism: Adiantum capillus-veneris; assembly: GCF_014529385.1. Taxonomy (NCBI): domain Eukaryota; kingdom Viridiplantae; phylum Streptophyta; class Polypodiopsida; order Polypodiales; family Pteridaceae; genus Adiantum; species Adiantum capillus-veneris. The sequence continues at coordinate 147,608,766 of NC_140947.1, forward strand.
CTAGGCTACCAAATACAAGTATGCACAACAGGGTCTCCAATTACCCTTTACTCTCTAAAAACTTTCCCTTCACTCTAATACCATGTGAAAAATAGGGGAGTGAAGGGATCTTTGTGCCATATGTGAGAATGACAAGTATATAAAATGAAATGTATGAGAGAGAAAATGATATACTGAAAGGAATATCTTCATTAATGATGAAGAAACCTTGGCATACAATGTTGGTACTACAGACTACCAAACTGGGTACTGTAACACAATCTTAATAGTACCAATTAACAGAGGTATTGTGAGTACCAGTACCAAAGTAGGTACTGTGTAACACCCAGATACACAATACTGGTACCTACTGATACCATTGTATTAACAACACCAATGTCAGGGATCTTAAAAAAGCTGCTTTTAGACTAGAAACTACTAGACAACACTAAAAAAAAGACAGTACAGTTCAAGTACCAAACAGACAATTTGGTACTTTGGAAGTACCAAAAGTTGGTACTGTGAGTACCAAATCAGGTACTGTGCAACACCTAGATACACACAGTACTAGTACTTACTGATACCATTGTATTAACACCAATGTCACGATCTTAAAAAAGATGCTTTTAGACTAGAAACTACTAGACAACACCAAAAAAGAGACAGTACAGTTCAAGCTCCAAGACAATGTACAAAAAAAGTGGGTATATGTGCACGACACGATACAAATTTGGTTCAAGTACCGAAGTTCAAGAATCTCCATTAAATTTTCTGTGACATGATACACAAGTTCACCAAGTACAACACTTTAGGAATCTCCTAGGTCAGGGGGATCTAATCTATAAGAGTACCCCTCCATCTGTATGAAGTAATCAGCAACGCATGGAGAGACATCATCTTGTGTGTCAAAATTTGGGTTTTTGCGAGTGTATGTTGTTGGGTACCGATCGTGTATCCATCCTTGCAACCAAGGCAAAATACGGTCCATCAGGTAAAAAGGGTAATATTTTTCAACCACTAGAGGTTCATACGATCTAATGGCAAGACAATTCTCATAGTCGTTTTTCAGCGACTTGTATCTGCAGTCATCCACCAGTACTGTGTTGCTAGCATCAAATTTGGGGTGTCTTGTCCACAGTGTCCGTAGGTTCTTCAAAAAAATAGGCTTGTTGGCCACAACGTCGGGCTCTGACTAGCTTAACATCTAAAGCACTCAAGGCATTGTTACTTGCAAAACACTTCTGCCTCACATGTTGGGGGAAGCAAGCGTTCAACATCTTCATCATTTTTTGCCTTCTACAGCAGGACCACAAAATTATCTTGGCTTTCTTCTTAAGAGTTCGTATGAACTCGTCAGTATCTGGCCTTACACAACAAACCAACGAGCTATTGGGATGGACGATCCATGGTTGGTGCTCATTCGCCAAAACCCAAAGGCCTTCTGGCAGCTCTCTGTAGCTTGTCAATAAGACCCCATTAAGGTCAATCACAATCAGCCGGCCAGGTTTAGCAGCCAGAGACCAGCCGCAAGTGTTGTGTTTGGTTGTGTCTCATCTTGCCACCAAGATCTTACTACAATACCAACAATCCAAATGAATGGTGGCAAATATACAATGCCAACATTATATAAAAAATAGAGCACCACTATGACACAAGAAGTACAAAATTTGATACTGTACTGTACAGAATTTGATACTGTATTGTACCAAAGTTGATACTATACAATACCAAAGTACCAAATTGGGTACTATACAGTATCATATTGTGGTACAATATTGCATAGTAGAAGTGTAACATTGGAAAATTGCTTTGTACTATACAATATCATATTGTGGTATAATATTGCAAGTGTAACATTGGAAAACTGCATTGTACTATACAATATCAAATCTGGTACTATACATTACCAAATTGGGTACTGTATTGCACTGTAGCAGTGTAACTTTGGAAAAGTGCATTGTACCATAGTGAGCAGTAACATTGGAAAACTGTATTGTACCATAGTGAACAGTTACATTGGAACACAACTGATGAAAGACAAAGGCCAAAAGTTGATTGTATTGGTAGAATGAAAAGCACATTATGCAAAATACATAAGCATATGAGAAGGGCCACAGCTTGCATGCATGAGAAAACTGGTCACGGGCGCAGTTGCGCTTCTTTCTTTGCAGACTAAAAAGCTCCGACAGGGTCACCAAATCGGTGGAATCACCTAACATCTTTTGCACAGCATCTTCAACTTCAGGATCCGCACTCCCGTCAGTACTATCCATTTTTCCCACCAGGCCCAGCTGTTGCAACATCCTCTTCCTTTGCAAAAACAGAGAAAGACCGCACATACTTACAAACAACCTCACATTCAGTGCAGGTAAGCATATGATTTGCAGAACACACACATACTTACTCTTCACACCATGATGCCCACCGACCCAAGACTTTGCCACCTCGGGGATCACCATGTTACAACCAGGTTTGGCACAATGATCCCTGCTTAGTAGCAAAGCACTAAAGCAAAGGGGGTGATACTGATGTCGGCACTCAAGCATAAATGTTCCTACAACTCCTGTAGACTCCAAGAGCTCACCACATGCAACACACATTCCAAACACATGGATCATCTCCCCCAAATCAACAACCTGGGGCCTAGGATATAACATAAATCTCTTCCCACGCTGAACATCAGCAATCATCTACTTCACAAATAAGACATGGCCGTGTGCCTCCTTCCATGTTGGCTCCAGCACATCATACTCAACCTGTTGTCAACTAGCAGCAATACAAACAGTCCCAAATTAGAACCCAAAAGCTAGCAGACAGTACCAAAGGCATCATGCTACCAATTAGTACCAAAATGTAGCAGACAGTACCAAGGCCATCATACTACCAATTAGTACCAAACAGTAGCAGACAATACCAAGGCCATTATACTACCAGTTACTAGAAAAAACTAGCAGACGGTACCAAGCTCATCACCAATCGGTACCAAAAACTAGTAGACAATACTAAAGCCATCATACTACCAATTAGTACCAAGAACTAGCACACAGTACCAAAGCCATCATACTACCAATTAGTACTAGAACCTAGCAGATAGTACCAAAGCCATCATACTACCAATTAGTACCAAAAACTAGCAGGTCATCAATGTAGGAAGACAACCGTAAACTACCAAAATTAGTACCAAATCATAACCAGGAGCTACCAATTAGTACCAAATCATAACCGTGAGCTACCAACTAGTACCTAAAATCATAACCAGGAGCTACCAATTAGTACCAAATCGTAACCATGAGCTACCAATTACTACGAAATCATAACCATGAGCTACCAATTAGTACCAAAAATCCTAATAGCCACCAAAAAATCATTGTAAGAAGCTACCCTAAAATCCTAAAAGTACCAATACATTCAAAGTAGTGTCGTTATCAAAACCATAAAGTACCAAAGGAAGTGCCAAAATAGTACCAAATGCTACCAGTTAGTTCCAAAAGCATTACAAATATACCCAAGTCCACCAATAACCTACCCAAAAGCAACCAAAACTACCAAAAGAACATCGTTAGATCCACTCCAAAAACTACCAAAGCATTACCAAAAGCTACCTGTAAGGGTTAGTGGTACTAGCAACACAACCAAAACTACCAAAACAGTAGATTTATCAAACTACCAAACTACTAAATACAACATGATAGAAGATACCAAAACAAGAAAGTATATCCAAAAAAACCCAAAAGATACTAGTATGGACAAAAAGTAGCAAAATAACATAGAGAAAATTCAAAAAATCCACCTGGACCTAGCAATCTACCTAGAATATGCAACTGCCATACAGAAGCAAAACCACCAAACTCTGTCAAACTAGCAAAGCAACATTTATAGATACTAAAAAACTGCATGCACTACCAAAACCACTTTCTTAAGACATGATAGGAATTACTTGCTGTAGATGAACTTCCTTCTCTAGCTTCAGCATGTCCTCACTGTTCCAAGTCGGTGAAGCATGCATTGACTGGCTCCCAGATCGGCCTCAACCTCTTTGAGGTCCTCATCATTGAAAGGGTTTTTCTGCTTTAGTTTTGCAAGCTGCAGTTCATAGTGCTCTATGTCATCCTTTATCCGCTTCACAACAGCATTGGAACCCTCAGCTCTCAACAATGTTTCCTTGTTCTGCTGTAGAGATGCTTTCAGCTCTTTCAACCTGTCCGATGCAGCTGCACTTTTTTGAGGCACTCTCTCAACAATACTTTCCAATTCTGTAACATAATCAGGCAACTCTACGTGAAGCTGTGGGGGGTCTAACTATGTACAAAGGTTACTACCACTTTGCGTAAGGTGGGGCTTCTTAACATATGATCCTAAACCGCCGTGGGAGGCACCGTTTGCCCTTCATCAACTTTCGACCTTCCGCTTCAACCCTCCCGGGCAGCTGGCACACATGTTCAGTACTGCCTCTCCAAACCTCGCCCATGCGACTTTATGGCGCGCAGGGTCCTTTGTTGCCGCATGGCATCTCTCAAAATCATAGCAGCACGCAAACTTCGCAGTGATTTCCCCAGAAGATGGAGGGGCTTGATATACCTTGTGGAAGAGGAACCTTCAATCTTCAAGGAGTCTTGGGTGCACATGATTCAAGTAGATATTTGCATTCTTCTGGTAGCTTTGCTTGAACACTGTCATCCACTCGTCGTGAGGGAGGTCTTCATCCCTAAGATCCTTTGCAAGCACCCCCTCCATGCTAAGACCATACTCTTTGTGAAGCTCCTCGGTTGTATAACAGAATTTGGTCAAAATAAGGTATTCTTCCATTTTGTTTTTGCCTGCAATGTGGAAACACAAAGCTCAAATGTTAGACATGCCCTCCATCTACCAATCCAAAATACCTAAGCATGATTCTTAAATGACCTTCTACTGGCAACATTTCAGCAATGTCAAACTAAACCCTACACCCTAAACAGCCCTTTGGTCACACATATGTTCTTCCCAATGCACAATTTGGTACTGACCAAATTTGAGGCTATACAGAGTTATCATTGTACAGTACCAAATTTGGTACTATAAAGTACTAAATTTGGTAGTGTACAATACCATATTTTGTACTCTAAACTTCCTCATTTTCTTAGTAAACCCTCTTGCCCTATAGGGTATGATAATAGGGATACAAGAAGACCCTTCTGCATAGATGCATAGATGAAACAATACATTCACAATTGTTGAAAAATCTCCTGAGATTGTGTTCGGCTGAAGGCACATATGCTTGAATCATGAACGCATGCAATGCAAAAAAAGGATAGAAATGCAAAGCTCCTAAGCAAGATAAACATTGACTTACATGCAATGCATAGATGAAACAATACACTCATGCAATTATTGAATTTTTTCATGAAATTGTGTTCGGTTCAAGGCACATATGCTTTCATGAATGCATAATGCAAGGCTCTTGAGAAACAAATAGTACATAAACTTGCATGCAATGACCTTACAACCTTTGACATAGCTACCTCTAATGAAACAAAATCAAATCCTGAACATGACATGACAGCGTAGAAACACCAACGTCTTATTTTAGTTGCAGACCGATTCTTATCCTCGGCAAAAGGTGCTGCAGACTTTCCTGATTTCTCCACAGAAATGCTCCCCTTGCTAGTCCTTGTGTTCGATGTGTTGGTGCTTTGGGGAGACTTTGTGCTTTTGAGGGGGGAGGTTGCATCCATTGTCCTGGGCTTCTTGCCTTTGTTGGGTGAACCCTTGGCAGCAGACTTCCTTGTGGGCATCCTCAATGTGGCGTAGGAGCTGCACAGGGGAATCCTGAAGGTGATTCCCGAGACCTTTGTGACAGCGTTGCGCAGTCGAGAACCACTACGAAAAGCCACCGGTAATACGCAGGACACACACCCTACGTCACAGAGTTCAAACGTGCCAAAACTCCAATCCATCATTGGTGGCCCCACCCACGATGTCTCTTCAAACGGAGTGGTCATTGGATTTTTTATTTTTACTAGCTTCCCTCCTACAACATTTAATTTTAGAGGCCGAAAATGGTTCCCTCCAAAACAACCTCTTGCTTTTGTAGAAGTACCAACTAGGTACAAACAAAAAAGGTCCTTTTTTTGTACCACCATTGCATGCTTTCAACCAAAAACATCTTGGAACCCCTTGAGGAATTTGGATAACTCTAATTCCTTTTGATTGTTTATATTTTCTTTTGCTATAGCATTAGGTTCCTTTTGAGAATTTTTAACAAAAATTATGTACACATAAATAGAGCTCTTTATTGACTTATTGAAGCTTGCTTATGTACAATGGGTATGGTACTACCCAACTCCTTAGCATCTGTGTACATATCTTTTTCCCTGAACCTAAAGTAGATTTTCCTTTCAGGGAATTTAACATTGACAACCACCCATGCGATCATGGTGCCCCTAGGATCCTCATGCTTGAGAGGATAGATGAAGAAATTCTCCTTGCCCACATAGCTTTGGACATGGAGCCTCAATTTCCCAATTAAGGGAGTGACTGAGGCTTCTTGCCCCTTGAAAGCACCATCGGCAGGTAGGACATCTCCCATCTCATAGGCTTGGATGCCTAGCTTGGTGGTCAACTCTGTGGATATAAAATTGTGAGTAGAACCACGGTCAAATAGAATGAAAGCATCATGTTCTCTTACCTTTCCCCAAGCATGTGATAGAGGAGATCCTTTGTGATGAGCATCCTCTTCTTGAATTTCGACCAAGGTAGATCTTGGAGGCTCATTACGTATATTCCTGTGGGGACGAGCACAATAGGCATGCCCTTGCTCCCCGCACTTGAAACAACATTTATCTTTTTGATAACACTCTAGCTCTTCAGGAGAGAGTTTATTTTTGCCTTTATAAACTCCCTTCTCCTTAGCTTTGTGTTGTTGGCATTTCCTTTGGGAGACTTTTGGACGTTGTCCTTCCCCTTTGGCTCGGATATTATTGATTGCAAGGAATAGAAGAGAGGGTTCAATAGAGCCAAAACAACACCGGTTCCTGTCAAGATTCCAATAGCTCAATAATCGTTAAGCCATAGGCAAGCCCCATAGGACTCCATTATTAAGACCATAGCTCTCGACGGTGTCCCCGTTAACTGCATAAAGTAGGCGTGCTTCAAGGATTAAAAAACCCTATAAATTCTACTTACTCTTTTGCAATTAATAACACCAACCATTTGTAGCAAGCTTGAGGACCTCTCTTCTTGAGCAAGAACAGAGAAACCAATAGCTCTATATCAATGTAACATTTAATGCACTACTAACTTGTATGTAGCGGAACTTGATAACATAGTGAGCATTTTATTAAGAACAAGTTCCTAATGAGCATAGAGGGAGTACTTAATTTGAGAAAGCAACATAGCAATTTACACCTAGCTAATTTGGCATTGACAATACTCGAAAAGAGAGAGAAATAGAACAATTGACAACAATTGAGGATCGGATTTACATGGAGCCGGTCCCCCCTCCATAAAGGCTTTGTATTATAGCTTCTCCCATCAAAGGAGACTTTTGTATAATACAAAATTTGTGCTCCTTGACAAAACTAGTTGGTACAATGAAGATGGAAGCTTCATGCACCAAATTATGCTTGAAAAACACACCTAGTGTCCCTAGCCTCAGTCCCAAGACCTCACACACCTTCAAAAATGGTAAGAGCTAGCAGGGAATGAGGATAGATTGAGAGGAAGAAGATGTATCTTATGAGAAAGAAGTATTCCCCTCACATAATCACTCTAATTGCATAGCTTAGCTTAGTAATTAGCATGGTAGAGGAGATGAGCATGCCATTGAAGCTTGGCTCTTGGTTGGATTTGCATTCCATAGCCAAGAGTTGTTGGTGTAGGCTTCTACTTCTCAATGCTTGGAGAAGGAGATGTAGTTCTTCTTGCACACATGAGTTGTGTGTGTGTGTGTGTGTGGCAATGTGTTAGAGTAAAATGCAGCCCTCTCTCTCCTCTTGGTCGACCCCTCTTGCTAATTGCTCATGCTGGCCTCCCATTGGCTCCTGTAAACTTAGCCAATCACAAATTAAAAGCATAATTGATAGCCTTTTGACAAGTGTCCCCCTTTTCCCTTTTGTGAGAGCTTTAGCTAATTAAATAATTCAATTAAACTCTCATTGGACCTCTTAGTCTTTTGGCCAATAGGAATCAGGCAAGCGATTGGGCTGCTAGATGCTCCTTAGACCCCTTGGTAGACTGTCCAATAGTCTTCTAGGGAGTTTAATTTCTATTGGTTCTTTTATCAAGAATTTTTTTAAATTGATTAGACTAACTTTACTCTAGCCTAATTCTCATTGGTCCACCTCTATGGCCATCCAATAGGATTTGAGGGGAGCTTGGGGGCAACTTGCCTAGGAGCCTGACATGTGTCCAGTAATCCCTTTGTGTAAAGGGGGAGCTTTGGAGTGTGTGTGTTTCTCTCTCATTGCCTACTAAAAGGGCTCGCCCCCCTCCTTCCTAGGGATGTGGGAAGACTTTTTAGTTTCCCCATGACTATCCAATTTTGCCTACTTTGGCCTTTGGACAATTGAATTAAAATTATGAACCTTAGCCTATAGAAGTCTTAATGGAGCTGAACCTTAGGTCTTTTAAGCCCCATTGAAGCGCATTGCTCTTTAGCAAATCGTCCCCATTGGATCCCTATTTTTCGTCCTTTGGATCCTTGCAAAGACCGGTCAGGTGGCAACCTTAGGATATTCTAGCTTTTACTCCCCTGGTACTTCCCCATAATAAATGATTTGCTTAACATGAGAAAATCATTTGGGAGAATTAGATATTAGTTTTTATGACATTGAGTTTCTTGTGCTTCCTTTTGGCTTGACATATGCTCCTGCTTTGTTTATGACGCTCATGGACATAGCCCTAATGACCCAACCTTGCCAAAACCATTTTTCCTCATCGAAGAAAATAAGGGCTGTAACATTTAATGGCCTAATAACTTATGTGTAGCGGAAATTAGCATGAACATAGTGGGCATTTCATTAGAATAGATTCCTAATGAGAATTACAAGAGTGCTTGGGTGGAGAGAGCAACAAAAAGCATAACACCTAGTTAGATAGCATCAACAATACTTTCAAAAGAGAGAGAAATTAAGCTATTGACAACAGTTGAGGACCGGATTTGCATGGAGCCGGTCCCTCCTCCAAAAGGCTTTGTATTATGATTTCTCCCATTAAGAGAGACATTGTACAATACAATTCTTTGTGTTCCTTCGAGACTAGCTAGTGCAATGAAGATGGAAGCTTCATGCACTAAGAAAAACACTTAATCAAACACAACTTGAATTATCCCCATTCTCAGACCCAAGACCTCACACACCTTCGAAGATGGTGAGAGCTAGCAGGGTATGAGAGTAGATTGAGAGGAAGAAGGAGTATCTTACGAGAAAGATGTACATCTCCTCACATAATCACTCATATTAGCATAGCTTAGCTTAGTAATTAGCTTGGTAGAGAAGATGAGCATGCATTGAAGCTTGGCTCTTGGTTGGATTTGCATCCACATGCCAAGAGAGTGTTGATGTAGGCTTCTATCTCACAAGCTTGGAGTAGGTGATGAGCTCTCCATTAAAGCTTGGGAGGAGATAGAGTATTCTTTCTTCACACATGAGCTTGTGTGAGTGTGTGTGTGATAATGCCTTGCAAAAATCAGCCCCCTCTCTCTCTTGGGCGAGCCCTAGCTGCTAATTTGGTCTGGCTTTTGCCTCATTGGACCTCCCCATGTCAAGCCAATAGGTATTAAGCAGCATAAGTGATAGCCTTCTGACATGTGTCCCCCTTTCCCCTTTGGTGAGAGCTTTAGGTAATTAAATAATTAAACTAAACTCTCATTGGACCCCTTTGTCTCCTGGCCAATAGAAATCAGGCAAGCCATGGGGCTTCTGAATGCTCATTGGACCCTTTGGGAGACTGCCCAATAGTCTTCTAGGAGACTTAATTCTCATTGGTTTCTTTTATTAAATGTTTTTAAATTAATTAAACTACATTTACTCTAGCTTAATTCTCATTGGTCCACTTCAAGGGTCTTCCAATAGGAATTGGGCACACCTTGTGGGCATCTGGCCTAGGGAGCTGACATGTGTCCCTCATTCCCTTTGTGTAAAGGGAGCCTGTGTGTGTGTGTGTGTGGCTTTCTCTCTCATCCCCTACCTTTGGGGCTCGCCCCCTCCCATGTAGGGATGTGCAAAGACTTTTAGGGCACACACAAAGCATCCAATTTTCCCTAGGGTTGACCTTTGGACACAACCTTTGAATTTTGGAACCTTAGCATTTTGGAAGTCTTAATGGGCTGAACCTTAGGGTCTTTTTAGCCCATTGTTGCACATGGATCTTTTGCAGATGGCCCCCCCTTTGGATCCCTATTTTCCCTCCTTTGGATCCCTATTGTGGCCGGTCTGCTAGCTTAACCAATATTCTAGCTTTTTCTCCCTTGGCACTTCCCACATTAAATGATCAGTTTTATATGAGAAAATCATTTAGGAGAATTAGATATTGATTATTATGACATTACCTCTCTCTTGAAATCATAGTCGTCCTCGACTATGGTGTAGAGAAGATAAAGCATATTCATGAGTCTTTTTCTTAGCGGGTAGAGGATCCCTATGTTACCCTACAACATCATTCCATAATGGATGACTAGTCCATTTGGCGCTTGAGAGCCTGAGGCTGCCGCAAGCATGTCTGCACATTAGTCCTATCAGTCTTCCATAGTAGAGTGACAAGCTCTACTTGGTGTTTGGGAGACGTCGTCTCCGCAAACTTGATCTAAGCATGCATACTACTTCATTTTTGTGCACAAATAAAGAAAAAGAGAGTCTTATAAGACAAATATTTTGTTCATTTTTAACATTTTGTACATTTGCTTACTCTTGGGAAGCATTGTAAGCATTGACAAGGTTTAGGTTATCCTTTAATTGTATGCCTTGCATCCATCTAGCATCTTCAAAAGGATAATTCTTAAACTTAATAAGATATCGCCGGATAGTCTTACCACCTCTTAATACCTTGTCTTCATGTCGGAGAATGGACTCGGGCTGCAGCACCTCCTCTTGGTCCTCGATCTCCGGTGGGTCTTCAATAGTTGGTTCTTGAGGTGGCTCTCCTTTGTAAGGCTTTAATAGGCTCACATGAAAAGCATTGTGTATGAGCCAATGATTGGTCAACTTAAGTTGATAGGCCATGTCATTGATTGGCCTAAGAATCTGGAAGGGACCATAGTACCTTTTTGCTAGTTTAGCATAGTACCCGTAGGATTCTTGCCCGTCGTGTGCCTTAATCGAGCCTTGGGAAACTTTAACAAGACCCAATCGTTTTCTTTAAAGGCTTGGGCTCTTCTGTGCTTGTCAGTAGCAGCCTTTTGCCTTTGCTGTGAGATAGAGATAGCATCCTTAATCTTTTGGAAAGATTCTTGTAGGTCTCGCCTATACTCATCTGCAGCGAAGATCTTCCCATGTACCTTAAGTAGCAAAGGGACTTTTTGATCTTCCCTCAATTACCTCGAAAGGTGCTTTTCCTGTGGAAGTATGTACAGTGTTATTGTAAGCATACTCCACTAAGGGTAAGTACTTCTCCCATTGGGATCTTTGATCTACTTCCGTTACATAGGCTTTTAGTAGATCGAGAATGGTTAGGTTAGCTATTTCACTTTGGCCATCAGTTTGTGGATGATAGGCCGAAGAGAAGTTTAGCCTTGTTCCTAAATTCTCAAAGAGACCCTTCCAGAAATTACTGGTCATTCTAGGATCTCTATCCGACACTATGGACATTGGCAAGCCATGGTATTTGAAAATTTGTGAAATGAAGAGGGTTGCCATTTGATGGGCTTTGATAGTCTTTTTGAGAGGTATAAAATGAGCTTGTTTACTGAACCTGTCTACTGTCATCCATAAACCCGTATTCCCATGGATAGACTTAGGCAATCCAAAGATAAAATCCATGGATATGCTCTCCCAAGGTGAATTAGGGATTGGCAAGGGTTGAAGCAATCCAGGTTGCTTCCCTCTATCAAATTTTGTCTTTTGACATACCACACATTTGGAAACATACTCTTGTATGTTCACTTTCATGGTAGGCCAATAGAAATATGTTTCAATTCCCTTTAAGGTAGACTGAATCCCTCTATGCCCCGCATATGGGGGAGCATGAGATTCATACATTACTTTCTTACGTATTGAGTTAGTGACGCATAGTCTATTGCCATAGAGAAGATAACCATCTTGTAAAGTAAATGGTTCTTCTTTCTTCCCTAATGCAAGGGCTGAAATCACATCTCTAAAATTGGGATCAATAGCATACTCATCTATCATTGAAGATAGATCATTGTGAGTTGCTATGGAAACCGCATTCACTCTCGGTCGTCTTGAGAGTGCATCGGCTACTTGATTATGCTTGCCAGCAATGTGAGAAATATGAAAATGAAATTGCGAAAGGAAATTTGCCCACCTCATTTGTTTGTCGGAGAGCTTGGTCTGCGTCATGAAGTACTTAAGACTTTGGTGATCCGTTCGCAGAATGAAAGGAGTCCCCAATAAATAGTGTTGCCATGAGTCTAAGGCATGTAGAACTGCAAGGAGTTCCTTTTCGTATATGCCTAGAGCTTGCTCAACAGGGTCGAGCCTTTGACTCTCATAGCCTATGGCGTGCCCTTCTTGGAGCAAAACAGCTCCAAGGCAATCACCACAAGCATCGCATTGGACCTCAAATGGTTTTGAGAGATCCGGTAGTGTAAGCACAGGTTGAGAGATAAGCTTTTCGAAAGCATTGTTCTCCTTAGCAGACCATGTATACCTAACGCTTTTCTTTGTTAGGTCATGTAATGGTCCCGCAATTTGTGAGAACTTTTCTATGAAGCGTCTATAGTATGCACACATACCTATGAAGCTTCTTAGTTCATGAAGATTCCTTGGTTTAGGCCAGCCTTTTATTACCTCTAACTTGGATGGATCCATTTGGATGCCATCTTGAGAGATAATGTGACCTAAATACTGAATCTCTTGCAAGAAAAATTCACTTTTCTTTCGATTAACATAAAGTTTATTCTCTCTTAAAACTTGAAATATTACCTGGAGGTGTTGCTTGTGTTCCTCCAATGAATTAGAGTAGATGATAATATCATCAAAGAACACTCCAGTGAAGGTTCGATGAGGCCTGAACAGCTTCTCCATCAAGCGGTTGAATGTGGCTGGTGCATTGGTCAAGCCAAAAGGCATGACAATGTATTCGTAAAGACCAAATGTAGTACGAAATGCGGTCTTTACAATGTCTTGATCAACTATCCTTAGTTGATGATAGCCACTTTTTAGGTCAATCCTATTGAAGTAGGTCGATCCTTGTAGCTTATCAAATAGGTCTTCTACCCGTGGAACGGGAAACCTATTCTTGATAGTGATCCTATTTAGTGCTCTATAGTCGACACACATACGATATGTGCCGTCTTTCTTTTGCACTAATAGCATAGGTGAGCAAAATGGAGATGAGCTAGGCCTAACCATGCCCTTCTCAACTAACTCATGCACTTGCCATATAATCTCCTCTTGTTGAGCTTGAGAAACTCTATAAGGAGGTTTGTTAGGCGGTGAACTTCCTGGAAGAAGTTCAATTGCATGGTCATCATTACCTCGTTTAGGAGGTAGCTCACAAGGGATGTCGTCAATAAAAACATCTTGAAACCCCTTGAGAAAATTGGATCACTCTAATTCCTTTTGGTTGCTTTTATTTTCTTTTGCTAAAGCATTAGGTTCATTTTGAGAATCTTTAACAAAAATCATGTACACGGAAATAGAGCTCTTTATTGACTTGTTGAAAGCTGGTGTATGTACAATGGGGATGGTGTTACCCATCTCCTTAGCATCTATATACATGTCTTTTTCCCTGAACTTAAAGGAGATTCTCCTTTCAGGAAATTTAACATCGACAGCCAGGCGGTCAAACCATGGTGCCCCTAGGATTACATCCTCATGCTTGAGAGGAGAGATAAAGAAGTCCTCTTTGTCCACATAGCCTTGGACATGAAGCCTCAATTTCCCGATTAAGGGAGTGACTGAAGCTTCTTGCCCCTTGAAGGCACTGTCTGCGGGTAGGATATCTCCCATCTCGTAGGATTGTATGCCTAGCTTGGTGGCTAACTCCATAGATATGAAATTGTGAGTAGAACCAGGGTCAAAGAGAATAAAAGCATCATGTTCTCTTACCTTTCCCCAAGCATGGCATAGAGGAGATCCTTTGTGGTGAGTTTGGTGAATCTCCTCCTCTTGGATTTCAACCAAAGAAGCTCTAGGAGGATCTTGGCGGTTGTTCTTTTTGGGACAAGCGCGGTACGCATGCCCTTGTTCGCCGCACTTGAAACACCGGTTATCCTTACGATAACGCTCAAGCTCTTCAGGAGAGAGTTTATTCTTTCCTTTGTAAACTCCCTTCTCTTTAGCTTTGTTGGAATTGCCCTTAGGAGACTTTTGGACATTGTCCTTCTCCTTAGGCTCATTGGAACCCTTGTTTTCCGGGGGCTTATTATTTCTTTTTGCCCCCGTTTGGAAATTGATTCGAGAGGCGACCATAGTGTGGTGTATTACCACCGATATGGTACGTGGTCTTTGGGAGTTGACATACTCCGCCATTTCTTCGGTTAAGCCCGCACAAAATTGTTGCTTTTGCTCTCCAAAATCCAACCTTTTGAAGACAGTGGCTTTGAGTTGTAGGTCCCAAAACTTGTCTACATATTTGTGGATGGATTCATTGGGAGAGAGCTTTAAGCTTCACCATTCGGTGAGTACTTTGTCTTTGGCATCGGTGGCCAAAAACTGCTTCATAATGGAAGCTCTTAAAGCCTTCCATGTTCGTGGAGCTTCACCGTTGGCTCGTAGGCTAGACCACCATTGTCTGGCGGACTTTTGAAAGTGCATAGCTATATGGCGTAGCTTAGAGGACTCCGTGAAGCCCTCATCTCCAAACGCCGCATCGAATTGCTGGATAAAGGCCAAGACTTTGTCCGTAGCACCAAAGGTACCATCATAGGTAAGGAAAGAGATACTCTTCCCTCCCTCTTTGAATTTCTTCAGCTTGGACGACCTCTTCCATGCGGCATAGGATTTCCTATGGCCTCTTCTTTTTGATAGTTCAAAAGTTGCACCATCACTTTCTTCAAAAGGTGAAGAATTTGAAGAAGGTGGAGAAGAGGGTGACCTCTTTCTCGCCTTTTTCTTGTCTTGATCTTTGTCATCTTCACCATAGTTTTCATAAGAGGAAGAGGATGAAGAAGATGGCGAAGAGGGTGTCCTCTTTCTCGCCTTTTTCATCTCTTGCTTTTTATCATCCCTCTTTGAATTGTGGTGAGGAGAAGAATACGATGGTCTTCTCCGCTTTGGTGGTGATGGAGAGCGTTTAGCCCGCCGTCTTCGTGGAGCCATCTCCGCCGAGGTGGCGGGAGACTCGCTTCTTTCTCGTTCCTTCGGTGGAGGCTCTTGAGTTCTCCTTTGGGAAGGAGATGCATCATCAAGAAGTAAATTCTTGAGCCCTTCATATGGATTCTCTTCTTCTTCCCGAATCAGAGAGAGACCTCTTTTGGTAGTCTCACAAGGAGGCTTCCTAGGTGTTCTCTCGTCATGGTGATGAGCTTGGAGAATCTCGTGAGCACGGAGCTGCCGTTGCACTTCACTTTGGAGAGATGGATTGCCCATGGCTTGTTGAAGCCTAGAAACAAGATAGTTAACAAGCATTGAAGCATCATTAGTAGCTTGCTCATGAGCAAAATCAAAGTTATCAACATTAATTTCACTCTCTTTACTATTGTCAGCCATTCTAACAACTTTTAGGTGTAAACTTTTCTAGGTGTACTTTGGCACTTCAAGCCCTAATTGCTACTCCTCTGTACCCCTTTAGAAAAAGCACTGAAGCTACTGTACCCGCGGCTCGAATACCATTAATTGCAAGGAATAGAAGAGAGGGTCTTTCAACACCAAAACAGTACCGGCTCCTGTCAAGCTTCTAATAGCTCAATAGTGGTTCCGTAGGCAAGCCCCATAGGACTCCACTATTAAGACCATAGCTCTCGACGGTGATGCCCCGTTAACTGCACGAAGGCAGGCGCACTGCAAGGTTGAAAAATCCCTATTCTACTTACTCACAGGCAATTAATAATACCACCCATTTGTAGCTAGCTTGAGGACCTCCCTTCTTGATCAAGAAAAGAGAAACCTTGAGCTCTGATACCAATGTAACATTTAATGGCCTAATAACTTATGTGTAGCGGAAATTAGCATGAACATAGTGGGCATTTCATTAGAATAGATTCCTAATGAGAATTACAAGAGTGCTTGGGTGGAGAGAGCAACAAAAAGCATAACACCTAGTTAGATAGCATCAACAATACTTTCAAAAGAGAGAGAAATTAATCTATTGACAACAGTTGAGGACCGGATTTGCATGGAGCCGGTCCCCCCTCCAAAAGGCTTTGTATTATGATTTCTCCCATTAAGAGAGACATTGTACAATACAATTCTTTGTGTTCCTTCGAGACTAGCTAGTGCAATGAAGATGGAAGCTTCATGCACTAAGAAAAACACTTAATCAAACACAACTTGAATTATCCCCATTCTCAGACCCAAGACCTCACACACCTTCGAAGATGGTGAGAGCTAGCAGGGTATGAGAGTAGATTGAGAGGAAGAAGGAGTATCTTACGAGAAAGATGTACATCTCCTCACATAATCACTCATATTAGCATAGCTTAGCTTAGTAATTAGCTTGGTAGAGAAGATGAGCATGCATTGAAGCTTGGCTCTTGGTTGGATTTGCATCCACATGCCAAGAGAGTGTTGATGTAGGCTTCTATCTCACAAGCTTGGAGTAGGTGATGAGCTCTCCATTAAAGCTTGGGAGGAGATAGAGTATTCTTTCTTCACACATGAGCTTGTGTGAGTGTGTGTGTGATAATGCCTTGCAAAAATCAGCCCCCTCTCTCTCTTGGGCGAGCCCTAGCTGCTAATTTGGTCTGGCTTTTGCCTCATTGGACCTCCCCAAGTCAAGCCAATAGGTATTAAGCAGCATAAGTGATAGCCTTCTGACATGTGTCCCCCTTTCCCCTTTGGTGAGAGCTTTAGGTAATTAAATAATTAAACTAAACTCTCATTGGACCCCTTTGTCTCCTGGCCAATAGAAATCAGGCAAGCCATGGGGCTTCTGAATGCTCATTGGACCCTTTGGGAGACTGCCCAATAGTCTTCTAGGAGACTTAATTCTCATTGGTTTCTTTTATTAAATGTTTTTAAATTAATTAAACTACATTTACTCTAGCTTAATTCTCATTGGTCCACTTCAAGGGTCTTCCAATAGGAATTGGGCACACCTTGTGGGCATCTGGCCTAGGGAGCTGACATGTGTCCCTCATTCCCTTTGTGTAAAGGGAGCCTGTGTGTGTGTGTGTGTGGCTTTCTCTCTCATCCCCTACCTTTGGGGCTCGCCCCCTCCCATGTAGGGATGTGCAAAGACTTTTAGGGCACACACAAAGCATCCAATTTTCCCTGGGGTTGACCTTTGGACACAACCTTTGAATTTTGGAACCTTAGCATTTTGGAAGTCTTAATGGGCTGAACCTTAGGGTCTTTTTAGCCCATTGTTGCACATGGATCTTTTGCAGATGGCCCCCCCTTTGGATCCCTATTTTCCCTCCTTTGGATCCCTACTGTGGCCGGTCTGCTAGCTTAACCAATATTCTAGCTTTTTCTCCCTTGGCACTTCCCCACATTAAATGATCAGTTTAATATGAGAAAATCATTTAGGAGAATTAGATATTGATTATTATGACAAGGGCACACTTAAAAGTCTTCCGGTTTTTAGGCCAAATTTAAAGCTTTTATCGATATTTGCACTAAAACTTGTAAAACTTTGCTGGCTTTCTTCAAGGCAAACTCGGAATCTAGCCACGACTTTGCAATTTTTGCTAGTTAATAAATACAATAAACCACAATTTTTTGTGGACATTGCCTACGACCTTATTTGGATATATTTATGGTTGTCTTTTTAGATGACATACTCATTTAGACTAGGTCTAAGGAACAATATTTAGAGACTTTGAAAAAAGTTTTTTATTTGCATAGGCAAAATGTATTATATGCCAAGAAGTGTAAGTGTGCTTTTATGCAATTAGAAGTCCAATATCTTGGCCATAATTATTTTTTTGAGAGTCTTAAGATGGATCCTAGCAAGGTAGAAACTATTTTGGAAATTTTCTGGGTATGGTTGGCTACTATTGCAAGTTTATTGAGAATTATGCAAGGATAGTTCTACCTATGATTGACCACTTGAAGGGTCATGTTTGTCAATTGATTTGGCAAGATGAGCACCATACTACATTTGATAAGCTTAAGATAGCTTTGGCTATTGCTCCTTTATTAAACATTAGCAAACTTTTCTTTTTTGGAGAGTGATGCAAGTAATAAGGCCATTAGTGCACTTCTACTTCAAGATGGTAGACTAGTTGCCTTTGAAAGTAAGAATCTACATAGTGGTCAACATAGTTATATTCCATTATACATGCCCTTTTCAAGTGGATGAATTATTTATATGGTATAGCATTTGAGATTGTGTTTGACCATGAGAGTATTAAATGGTTTACCAATCAAATAGATTTGAACGCTCATAAGTCTTGCTAGGGAGAGATCCGTCAAGAGTATTACTTTTCTTTATAATATGCTAAAGGTTGCTACAATATGGTAGTCAACACAAGGGTTGCATGCCTGAGATAAAATATCTTTTTCCACAAAAAATTAAGCATAACTTATTGGCCTCACTTTGAGGGAAGTGTGAGCCTCTCTCTCTCTCTCTCTCTCTCTCTCTCTCTCTCTCTCTCTCTCTCTCTCTCTCTCTCTCTCTCTCTCTCTCTCTCTCTCATGGCATTAGAGCTATAATTTAAAAAGATCCTTATCATAATTACAACTTTATTGAAAATTACTTATGCTTCAACAAGCCCATTGGGATTCGAGGGTAGGGTACTTATCCTCTTACCACATTTACTGAATTCCTTTGGGTAGGATGGATTGTGGATATGTAAGCAATGAGGGCACCTTATATTTTCAAAGTGAAGGCTTCAAAGCCTCTTATTACTCACTTTTTTTCTTCTACTTCCTACTTTATAAGCGGCCACTCGTGATGCTCTCAAGATGTTAGCTGTCTAGCTAACAAAGAGGCTCTGAAGACCACCCATGATGTGACATTTCAATTTTTTACTCAATTTGAATAATTATAGCCACAAGCCTTTAGTGCATATGTAATTATGAGTTAGATTTAGTGGGGCTATAAGGTTCTAGATTGTATTACTTAATATTTAGGTTGAGATAGAGTTGGCTCATCTCATTATTTTTGACCTAAAATAATGTTATTTTTAGTGGGGCTATAAGGTTCTAGATTGTATTACTTAATATTTAGGTTGAGATAGAGTTGGCTCATCTCATTATTTTTGACCTAAAACCTTATGGCAAGGTATAAGAGCCAACTTTTGTAATTTTTTTAAAAGGTTCACTTTGGATAATGAAGCTATGTGTGATTCCAGAGAATGTTTTGTATTCTCCCTCTTTCTTCTAAGGCTCATAACTCTGGTCTATTTGAAGTGCCATTGCTTCCATTGCATTCGCAGGTGAAATCTCTATGCGACATCGTATGACAAACCTATGTTCTTTTTGTGTCTAACCTCCTTATAAATCTTATCATAACTCATGTTTTTCATTCTAAAATTGCATTTTATGCATAAGAGGGGTGTTGGGACATAATTGCTAAGCTGATAGGTGTATTCGAGACCGAAAAGAGTTAGGGAAAATTTGCTTACTTCTATTAATTGCAATTTTGGTCAGTGGTCATAAGGGGGATTTGAGGGCTCAAGCATGTGTATTTAGATGTTGTCCACTCATCCTATAAGTTTGGATGTGTTTGGACCTCATTTGCTTGGTGAAATGATGAAAATTCCTTGCGGTGTCGTAGCTAACTTTTGTTGCCTGACATGCAATTGAGTGTTGTATTGGGTAAGTAGGATTGAATGTGTTTCTAAAGAGATTGAGAACCTCTTGAAGCCTCCATGCACTAGTCGGATCAGCTCCGTCCCATGGTATGACATTTATGTCCATGGTTCTCACTGTCTATATAATAAGATAGTTTGGCTTGGCAAGCAAAGGGCCCAACATTTTGGTGCCACTGTCGGGTACGAGGTGACCTAAACTAGAGAAAAACCTCAACATCTAGTAACATTGTCCAAGGACTTCCTCTAGGTTTACCTAGAGTCAAAACCGCACGGTTAGGCATACTTCAGTTGTGTAGAGGTGTCTTGGGAGTATTTGTGCTCACCGAGGACCTTTTAGGCTTAGGTTAGGTTGTTTTTGAGTGGTTGATGCATCAAACTATGTCATAGTATGAAGGTTGATGCTCATTTCAGTACGACAACTCAAAAAAACTAAGTATCAGTGGACACTATACATTACCAATTGTCAATTTGACTAGGAGTAGGGTAAGTAGATATCCAGGTGGATTTCCGACCTATCTCACCACTTGAGGTGTCATAAAAAATGACTTATCTCAGAAAATTTTAGAGATTTCAAGATTGAACCTTCAAAGGTGAGCCAAGGAAACCAAAAAGACCATCATTTCATATCACAACTGGTCTTGGGAAAACCACGGGAAAGCTTTGGTAAGCAAAAAACAAAATTTAGGAGAAGATCTCAAAGTTTATCCAAAACATAGATTAATATCTCCTTGGTGGTTTAAAAAAGTGACTTTAGCTCCACCAACATCCTACAGGGAAAGACCAAATATTTTGCAAGGAGTATAAGAACTTGGAGTTTAATTGAGTGTGAAATTTGCATGTTGACAGCATCTTCACCTTGACAACAGAGAATCAACAGGTAAATAATTCAAATTGAATCCAAACTAGGTAAGACCTTGACACAGGCTTTGATGTGAGTGCACGTGTGCGCGGATGCATGCGTGCATGCATGGTGTGATGCATGCGGGGAAAGGGAGAAGCAAGAGACCATGTGTGGGTGGAGAAACCTCACGAAGTAACTCAAGTGAGTGAGGTGATCCTTATTCTTATGTATAGAAAGAATAAGGAAGTGTGTATACACAGTGGGCGAGCGGTCGGACACCGAACATCCAGCCCCCTCGAGCAAAGGCATAGCGCCTTTATCCCAACAATCCCAGTCCGGGCAAAGGTGCAACGTCTTTACTCCAACATTTAAAACTCTTTGATTTTCGATTTTGTGTCGCAAAAAGGGGGAAAAAGTGCGATTCTCGTCAAAAAGCTACTATTAATCACGATGAATATTTGTTGGCATGAAAATGCAACATTTTTTCTCAGTGACCATACCATAGCCTAGAACATACTGCAAGGGGACGCTGATTCAAGTTTGAAACCATTTGGACCTTTAAGTTGTCATTTGGGTCTAGTTTTAGTGAAGTCCAAAAAAGGACTCAAAACTTGGCCTGAGGATTTGGAAATTGAACCAAACTTCCTGAAACTTGGCAGGTGATTGGCTTAAGGGTAAACATCCAGTACAAGTCCAAAAAGTGAGACAAATCCTTGTATTTGACCTAGGAGCTATTAATCGTGATTAATAGCTCCCACTCTAATATATATATATATATATATATTATTTTTTATATTTTATTTTTTTGGAACCTTTTCAACAGGGATTGGATCTTTGGTAGTTGTTGTGAGTGCCTATGCCAAATTTGATGTGATTTGGATTAGTGTTGACCAAGATTTACAATTGTGTGGTATATGAATCTGCAAATCACTAAAACAAAGGAAAATTTGTGCAAAACTTCTCCAAAATTGTTGAAAATAAACGTAGAGCTTGCTAGACATAAACATAACCTAGGGGAACCAACAAAAGTGAAAAAATTTGGGTTTTGTTCTAGTAGATGTTAATCATGATTAATATCTCTTGCTAGCGAAAGAAAGAGTTTTTCACATTTTTTGGACACTGTCAATAGACGCATCATACAGGTAACCTTTAAAATTTGGGATCAACTCGACATCATTTACTACTTGAAATTGAGTATTCTACAGTTCAAGGTTGTAGATTGATGTGGTTGACCGTTTTGACAGGATTGAAACAAAAGTTTGCATCAAGAGTTCCTATATATCCATGTGATCCTTAGACTAACTTATACATACTTTTGACTTTAGAGGGAGATTGGAAAGAACTTTGGAAATTGCAAGATTGAATTGATTGCATATGAAACGGGTATTGGTACGAAAAACCATGTATTCCTTTTCATTGAGAAGCTCAAATCTTTATCTACCTAAGGTCGGGTCGTTTTGTTGCAAATCAAGGATAGAACCAAGAAACTGAGAGTAGAGTATCCACAAAGGAAAGTGTAAACCAAGGGAGACTCTTAGAGAGTATAGCAAAAGAAGTGTCGGACACTTACTCTGACTCAAGCTCCAAGATGTCTTCTTTTAGAGACTATAGCAAAAGAAGTGTCGGACACTTGCTCCATCTCAAGCTCCAAGATGTCTCCTTTTTGAACCCAATCAGGGACGGGAACCTCACTCAAGTTCAAGCACATTCTGACCTTTTTTAAGACTAACAAGTATGATCCCCAGATTCTACTCATGCCAAACTAGGACACTTGACACCCTTGAAAATCATGTATATTTTCAAGATAAAAGAGAAGAGTTTAGCAAAAATTATCGTCCACCTCTTTAGGGATTTTTATAACAATAATTTTGTCATGATGACTCCAAAGGAGATTGAACAGACAAAATGTCAGGGAAACTCAATCCGAGAAGTTATTATGGGGGACCATACTGTTACCATATACATGTGGTAGTGATGTGTGTGAACACACTAGGACCGTCGGGGCATTTTTTCCCTCTTTAGGAGGTTTTTTCCCCCGTGCATTGTATATGCCCATCACTCTAGGGCTATCTATCTTTCCATTGCACACTAAGTAACACACTCTCTATTGTGTGCCTTGAGCTTCCTTCGTCTTCTCCAAGCTGTGTGTGTTTCTCTGCAACCCTAATTCCAACAATTGGTATCAGAGCAGGTCACGTCCTCCCAAGCTTAGTCGCCAGCTGCTCCAGCACACGCCTGCTCACTTTCTCCGATTTCAGTGAGATTTGGCAAGCGTTCGCAGGTCGACAAAAATTTTGGGCAAGCTCGAAGAGCTTGGTCTGCTCAAAATTTTGATTTGGGCTCATTTCGGCCTCCGTTTCCACTACAAGCAGTACTGCACAGGCTATTTCGTCATTTTGTGTAGAATTTTTGTCAGTGCCGTTTTTTGCATAACAGGTGCCTTATAGTCTTCTACGATTTGTGCTATATAGCACAGGTTGTTCCCGCTCCGTTTCTCCTATTTTCGGGCAGTTTTCACATAAGGTGCAGCATTTACCATGGCTGACAACAACAACACAGATGTGTTCAAGATGTTTGCTGCTGAGGACAGGCTGGATGGGGACAACTACCCTATGTGGGCTTATATGATGCAACATGTTCTTGTGTCAAAGGGTGTCTGGAACATTGTGCAGGGCATTGATGTACGTCCTGGTTCTGAGGATGTAGGCGATGTTGAGGATGTTGCAGGTCTTGCTGCAAGGATTGCAGCTGTTAGAGTTGTTTTGCCTACGGCAGAACAAGCTCGTTGGGATGTTAAGGATGCGCAGGCTCATGCATTGATTGCGTTGTCTGTGAATCGCACCATTGTTCCTCACATCTGTTCAGCAAAATCTACAAAACAGGCTTGGGATATTTTAGCAGGTCTTTATGCAAACCGCAATGAGACTAAAATTGCTTGCTGCGTAAAGAGCTGGAGTCGAAGATTATGCATGAGGAAGATGGTATGGACACTTTCCTTGCTAGTGTCAAGGATATCAATGAGCAGCTTATTTCTACAGGTGAAGTCATTTCAGACAGTTCCCTTGTGCAGATTGTTCTTGATGCCTTACCAGATTCCTACCAGACTTTTGCTAGTACTTGGAGACTTATGACCCAAGGAAATCCTGAAGTTGTCAAGTTTGATGCATTATGCACATTGCTGTTGCAAGAGTCACTTTCTAGAAAAAACAGGACTAGGCAGCGTGCAGTTGAACAAGGTTTTATTGTTTCTCAAAGAAAGGGTGGTAACAGTAATGCAGCCACTTCTTATGGTTCTACTGCGAGTGGCAAAAATTTTGTTCCTAATGCTTCTGTTGGCAGCACTTCGTTTGGAAATTCTGGTGATAAGGGCAAAAAGAAGATGCGTTGCCATTATTGTAAAGCCAATGATCACTTGATCAAGTCGTGTCCTAAGTTGAAGGCCAAAGAGGCTAAGAAGAAAGAGGGTGGTTCCACTGCAAATGTTGGTTCCACTACAAATGCAGCCATTGTTGAGTCTTCTATGAAAGGAGACTGTAATGCTGATGTTGATGCAGAATGGGCTTTTAGCGCAGAGTGCACTTACAATCCTGTTGTCCATGATGCATGCTTGTCAGTTGCTGCAAATTCACATGTGTGGTATTTTGACAGTGGTGCTACAAAGCACATTACCTCACATCGTGAATTGTTTACCTCTCTCGAGTCAGACCCTCATGGGAATTCAGTCACTTGTGCCAACAACGCCTCTTATCCAGTTCAAGGAGTTGGAAAGATTGTGCTCACTGCTACTAATGGCAGTTCCTTCACACTTGTTGATGCACTTTATGTACCTGGGATCAAGAAGAATCTCTTGTCTGTATCCGCACTTGCTAGACTTGGACTTGTAATCAAATTTGTGGATGACAGATGTACAGTTCATGATCTCAGTTTTGGTGATGAAATTGTTGCATCTGGCCTTTTGTGCCGTGGGCTGTATAAGCTCACTTTGTATGACAAGTGTGGACAAAATTTTGCAAATGCTGTTGCAGATTCAAGGGCTATTTCAGATGCAAAACTTTGGCATGCACGTTTTGGTCATCTGAATTTTGCCAGTTTGCTGCGTTTGCAAAAATCTGATATGGTTGCTTCTTTGCCGCCTCTTGAAGCACCGGTCAAACATGTTTGTGAAGGCTGTATTTTGGGTAAGATGCAGCGTTCTAAGTTTCCAAAGGATGGTTCAGTTTGGGCCACATGCAGGTTGCAGCTTGTGCATAGTGATGTTTGTGGGCCAATGCAAACTCCGTCCTTGGGCAATTACCTGTACTTCGTGACTTTCATTGATGATTACTCTAGGCATGCATGCGTATTTCCGCTTAAAGCGAAGTCCGAAGTTTTTATGTGCTTCAAACAATTTCTGGCTATGGCTGAAAATGTCTCGAAATGTACTATGGGCACCCTCCGTTCCGATCGAGGGGGGGAGTATATGTCTCATGAATTTAATGCATTTCTGGCTAGTCGTGGGACAAAACACCAATGTACAGTTCCTTATACACCTCAGCAAAATGGTGTTGCTGAGAGGAAAAACAGGTCACTGACAAAAATGGCACGATGTATGGTCAAAAGTCAAGCTTTGCCGCATTCTTTTTGGCTTGAGGCCATTATGTGTGCCACTTATGTACTTAACAAGTGTCCTACGAAATCTTTGCAGTCTATTACTCCATATGAAGCATGGCATGATAGAAAACCTTCTATTGAGCACATGCGTGTTTTTGGTTGTTTGGCATATGCTTTGGTGCCACAAGTGCAGCGCAGAAAATTGGATGATAAGGCTGTCAAATGTATTTTTGTTGGTTATAGTGCTGAAAGCAAAGGTTACAGGTTGTATCATCCGCAAACAAAACGTATTCTGGTTTCTCGGGATGTAGTGTTTGTGGAAGATTCTGTTCAACCCTTGCTGTCATGTACTAGAGACAGTAATGTAAGCTCACAGGACATTTATGACACTTTGTTTCCTCTTCTCAGTGGTGGAAATACGAATGTAAGTTCCAATGAGGCAAATGTACAGCCTATGGGGGTTTCTGAAAATGTTCTAGATCAGCCTATTACTGATGCAGATGTACATGATGTACTTGATGAGGAAAGGGCTGAAAGTGAGTAGTCTAGAGGTATGCCAAAATGGCTGGTGCACACTTTGCATGACAGTAAATTGGATGCACCTTTGTCTATTCGTACTCGTTCAGGCTCTCGCCATGCATCTTATGCATCAGATTGTTATGCTTTGGCTGTGTCTAGCTTACATGATGTTGAGGAGCCTCTGACTTTTGATGAAGCACAAAATTCAGAAAATTGGATGGCTGCCATGCAATCAGAATATGATGCACTTATAGAAAATGACACATGGACTTTATGTGATTTGCCTCCTGGCAAAAAGGCCATTGGTACGAAGGGGGTTTACAAGTTGAAACGCAAGCCGGATGGTGAGATCGATCGCCATAAGGCTCGACTTGTTGCAAAAAGTTATGCACAACAAAAAGGCATAGATTATGAAGAGACTTTTGCTCCCACTTTTCGCATGACTACTGTGCGTTTTCTATGTGCATTGGCAGCTCATTTTGGTTGGGATGTACATCAATCAGACATTGTTACTGCTTTCTTGAATGGTGACATATTTGAGGAAGTTTATGTAACGTAGCCTCGCGGTTTTGTCATAAAAGGACAAGAGGACAAAGTGTGCAAATGTAACAAGGCTTTGTATGGGTTGAAGCAATCTCCTCGTGCTTGGTATGAGAAAGCTGACACTCATTTGGTCGAACAAGGCTTTTGTAACAGTCCAACAGAAAGCACATTGTATGTAAAGTGTGAGGGTGATGTACTTCTCATTGTGGTTCTTTATGTTGATGATTTGCTGATCACTGGACCAAATGAGAGACATATTGCTGAATTTAAGGCTGATTTGAATGCTACTTTCAAGATGAAAGATTTGGGGCTGTTGCATCATTATTTGGGTATACAGTTTAAGCAGTGTGATGGTGGTATTGCCTTGTGTCAGAAAAGTTACATAGAGACATTGCTATGTAAGTTTGGACTTGATGATTGCAAACCTATTGCCACTCCCATGGAAACAAGTTTGAAGTTGAGTCTACATGATGCTGGCGATCCTGCTGATGTCACTCTTTACCAAACTGTTGTTGGCTGCCTCATTTATTTATGCAACACGAGGCCGGATATTCAGTTTGCAGTCTCACAGGTCAGCAAATTTATGCATAGCCCAGGGTCTAAGCATTGGCAAGTTGTCAAGAGGATTTTTCGCTACCTTAGTGGCACTTTACATCTTGGCTTGTTTTATCCCAAGGGGGGATCATTGCCGCCAGACTTACATGCTTTTTCGGACTCAGATTGGGCTGGTTGTTTTGGCACGCGAGTGTCCACAAGTGGTTTTTGTTTCATGCTTGGAAGTTCATGTATATCATGGTTGAGGAAGAAGCAACCTATTGTGGCCACTTCGAGTTGTGAGGCTGAGTACAGGGCAGTCTTCACAGCTACGGTTGAGTGTGTATGGCTCAGACGCCTTATGGCTGATTTGGGTGTTGGACAGGACACTGCCAACACTATCTACACTGACAGTCAGAGCGCATTGGCAGTTGCGAGGAACCCAGTTTTTCATGCTCGCACAAAGCACATTGAGGTGCATTACCACTATGTCAGGGAGAGGCTCTCAGAAGGAGAGATCATCTTGGCTTATGTGCCAACACAGGACAACCTTGCAGATCTTTTTACAAAGGCATTGTCTCATGAGAAGCTTGAAGCTTTCCGCAAATCTTTGGGCTTACTCCCCTTTGTGGACTGATCCTGTCCTCAGGGCATGGCACTTCCCTTTACTCATGTGCTAGCTCTCGTTCACCGCATCACTCCAGGGGGGATTTGTTACCATATACATGTGGTAGTGATGTGTGTGAACACACTAGGACCGTCGGGGCATTTTTTCCCTCTTTAGAAGGTTTTTTCCCCCGTGCATTGTATATACGCCCATCACTCTAGGGCTATCTATCTTTCCATTGCACACTAAGTAACACACTCTCTATTGTGTGCCTTGAGCTTCCTTCGTCTTCTCCAAGCTGTGTGTGTTTCTCTGCAACCTTGATTCCAACACATACCTGAGATCTTGGGGCCAAATGAGAGAGCATTTGGTAGCATGGCTAATCAGCGGGGAAGTACAACCCAAAGCAATCACCTCAATGACATAAATGGGGGTAGAGGAGTGGAAACCACCTTTAACAAGGGAAGAATGCGCAACACTAGGACAAGAAGAGTTCCACACGAGTCACGCCTACCAAGCTACTAGTTTGAAGGCTTAATGGGAGAAACACCAGCCAGGAGAGCGAGTGCAAAATATCATCATAGAGTCAGACCAGTAGATTTCCAAAGATGGGTCAAAAAATACAACAAGTCAGGGGATCCCTACGACCATTTAGCAAGCTTCAGGCAAGTTTTGAGAGCTAAACGTATAACACACTTCCATATGCAATTTGAGTTTGGGATGACCTTAGAAGGCAAGGCTTTGACTTGGTTCCAAACCATACCTCCTTGATCAATAGCTAATATACCAACTTTGGCCATGAGATTTGTTGCCGCTTTCTCAAAAATGGAATCAAGCATAGCTCCTTTGACTTGGTTCCATACCATACCTCCTTGATCAATAGCTGATCTACCGACTTTGGCCATGAGATTTGTTGCCACTTGCTCAAAAATGGGAATCAAGCATAGCACCGTGGCACAAATCTACAGCTTCAAACAAAAACAAGGGGAAACTATAAGAGATTGTGTGACTCGGATAAGGCAATACATTGATAGATTTTCGGAGATGGAAATTCCCACCGAGGAGTGGCTTGTCTTATTGTTCTTGGAAAGATTACTTAACAAGGAGTTGCATGCCATTTTATATAGTAAAAAACATACAACTTTGGAAGCATGCAGCTTGGATGCAATTGACTTGAGTGATAATTGCAACATTTACAATGAGGAAAGCAATGTTAAGGACACACAAAGTGAGAGAACCACATCTATTGTGCCAGCACAAGTAGGACCAACTATGGAAGCTCATGTTAGTGCCATGGAGGACATGCTTAAGCGCGTGAACAACATGATGAACAACATGCAAAGGATGCTATGAGAGGGCCAGGACAAGGTGCACCTCAAGGACAACCTATGGGATATCATAAACCATTAGAATGGTGTGCCATTGAATGAAATGGACAAACCACAAAACGAACAAGTGCTATTATAAGCCTAAATATGATGGAAATGTCCAGTATGTGCCAATGAGACAACAGGGACAACCCATGTATAAAGTATCTACCAAACATGGCACAAGTCCAGAAACCACCTATGGCTACGGAAAGACCACAAGCTATATTAGGCCAGGGGCCACCACTACCAGGAAATAATGACGTACCAGTCAAGCACATGTTGTCTAAAGGACAAGTGGATGAGCAGGCTCTAGTACCAATCATGCCATTTAACAAACGACGGTGGAAATAGAGGACGAGTGGTGCACTCAATCGACAATTGTCATAGTGGAACAAGTTTATTAGGCACCTTTGATGTAGCATTAGTTCACGTCATTGCAAACCAAGAGGCTAGACCACCTATGAAGAAATTAATGGCTAAACCAACGACCCAAAATTTCCATAATTGTGGGGTGAATGACCATTTGAAAAATGATTGTCCTGAGCTAAATAAGAGGGTAAAACCAATAGAGGCATATTGTGCAAGGTGTGGTCGCAAGGGTGGATATTTTCGAAAAGATTGTCCTAGGAACCCAACAAACAAAGGAAAGGCAGCCATAAACGTAGTTCAAGTCATGCTAAAGTAGCTCAATAGAAGGCAAACGCACAGTTCTAATTCGGGTAGTTACTAGGGCACAAGCTAGAGAGAATCAAGAAAAAAATGTGAGTGAGTCAAAAACACCTAGCAAACCATCAAAAGACTCCAGAAAAGAGCGATGCAAAGGATACAATCTTAGAAGACAAAAGCAATGAAGAGAGATTGAAGAGAAAGTGCAAAAGAAGGTAGAGGAAATGATATAGATGTTGCCATCAGACTTTAAGGAATCAAAACCAAGATCCAAAGGATCCGTACTTGTGAACAAAATGTACGAACCAATCAACGTAGCCTGGAAGCTTTCCAAGTTGGATTGAAATGGGGTCAAACATTAGAGACTAAATAAAAAAATTACCCCAACACCTGACATGGAAGCCGCAAAACTCAAGCTTACAAGAACTTAGTGCAAATCATGCAGTCTATGTTGGAGAAACAAAAACCTCAGTTGGAAGTCATAGGAAAATCAATGGAAATTGAAACCAGATCAAACAAAGACAAAGTGCAAAATGATGAGGAGTTGAAAAAAATGCTAGCAAACTTTGATACACCTAAACTAATAGTTCTAGATAGTGAGGAGGGGCTAAATGAAGTTCCTTTACTTAACAAAGAGTAGCCAAACCACCTTTGGGAACGAGTTAGGGATGCAAGGATGGGAGCCTAGCTCTAAAATTAGCTCCTATCAAAGAACTATGGCTAGATCAACCACCCATGGAACTAGATGAACAATCCTTGAATGGAGATTGGGGAACCGAGCGGTCAATCTCATCGAAAGCTCAAACACTGCAGACACTACCTTCATATCTAGGTGAAAATGAAGAGAAATCATGGTGTGTAAAACAACAAAATTGAATAGACCAAAGCAAACTTTGGACGTGGTAAACTTGCAATCTATTATGTCGACTCCGATCCAATGTACAATCACATTGGTGAGTTTCTCAAGATACGGCCACATTTATGGTAATATCTGCAAGTTACCATGGGAAAGATGGGCTTAAAGGGGGTAACCCAGAAAACTTGGAGAAATTGCAAAATGAGGAGATGCGGGTTAAAATTGTCAAATTTGTGCCCATAAACAAAATTGGGGATTATTGTGAGGGAAAGGAAACACAAACGCTTCGATACAATACAATGACATAACAACTATGGCTATTTTGAACAGTGGAGCAGGCATTTCCATAGCAACAAAAACTGTCTAGAAAGCTTGGGGAAAACCAACAATTAGACAAACACGCATGAAACTACAACTAGTAGACGAGCATATTGAGAAACAAATGGGGTTATTCGAAAATGTAACAGGCAGCTCTTGTGGAATTGACTACCAACACACTTTTGCCATTGTAGATTTTTGAAAAAAAACTCAATTACGAAAGCATCCTAGGAAGACCTTTCATAAGAGAAATACAATTGATCCACAATTGGGGGAATGATTATCTTTGCCCAAACCAAATGGGATCAATTACTCAAGTAAATTTGAAGGATCATTCTTACAAGGATGTTTTGAGGACACCAATCCAAGAGTTGGATTCAAAAACCTCAACGGAGACTAAATTGTCGTCATGGATAGATAAAGACACTCCATTTTGGATGTGTGGAGCATCTGAGTGTGGTAGTTTACAAAAGGAAGATTGCATGTTGGATCAAGAGGTAAACGATGCAGAATACATACCTGAACCATTTTTTGAACATTTGTTGGAACCATTTGAGTGAACTCAAATTCTGGCTACTATGGATGTATGTGTTAACGAATCTACACCCACACAGTTTTGTGATGAGGAGGGTTATAACATAGTTCCTATCTAGATGGTGACTATTGAACGGTCAAGGAGCAACAGGTTTACTTTGATCATTATTATGATGTCGCGGATGAGTTGGAGGAGGAAACACTCATAACGAAGGAAACGGATTTTGAAAAAGAACATGTAAGTGTGAAACTTCTACTCAGAGGAGGAGAAGAAAAGTTTTTTGAGTTTTCAAATCAGCATCGTAGACACCAACAAAGGTACCACAAAAAACTGGAAAATAATATGAGAAGAAAGCAATCAAAACCAAAAATGCAGAATAAAACTCAATTCTTGGTGATGATAGATGCATCGGATTGCATCAAAGACAAAATAACAGGAAGATATCTAGCCATGAAATACATTGATCGACAACACACCAAAACAAAACCAAAATCAAGCAAACTTGACAAATCTAAAGGACAAGAAAAAGAGCCTCCAATGTCTAAAATTGAGCGCAAAGCAAAGTATAGGGAGTTGAAACATACCTTGAAGGTGGACTACTGAAATGGAGTCAGACCATGATAAACTCGGAGCAATTAGTGTTCCTTTGCACTACAAAAAATATACTTTGCAAGATCTACAAATCTTAGTAGAGAAACCATTGTGATAGCCATAAGAACGAGGGAAATCCTATGAGGGACCTGAAAACGCTAAACGAATTGACCTAGCAGAGTTAAGAGAGGACTCAAAGTCAACCGCTACATAGCCATAGATTTGCCTCAAGAAGAGGAAGAAATTCTTATTAAGACTTTAAAAGAATATGTTTTTGCTTAGTTCTATAAAGATCTCAAGGGAGTAGATCCTGAAATATGTCAGCATACTAATCCTATGAGAGATGACACTAAGTTGAGACAAAGACCTTACACCTACAATGAGACATTTTCTAAGAAGATCAAGGAAGAGATAGAGAAGCTTAAGGAATCAAAATTCATTATGAGATAGAACACACTGATTGTAATCACCGATTGTGGTAGTACCAAAAAAGAATGGCAAACTCAAAGTGTGTGTGAACCTCAAGAAGGTGAATGCGGACACCATAAGAGATAACTATCCTCTTCATGTCATGGATCATGTCCTAGAACGAGTAGCTTGGAAAAAGACTTATAGCTTCTTGGATGGATTCTCTGGTTACAATCATTTAGCCATAGATCTCAAAGATCAACACAAAACGGCTTTTGCCACATAATGGATAATTTTTTCTTGCAAGTTCATGCCTTTTGGACTAGCCAATGCACCAGCAACATTCCAATGGCTAATGAGCCATGCTTTTAAGAAATATCTATGGAATTTCCAAAAAGTTTACATGGATGATCTTTGTGTGCACTCTACAAAAGAGAGAGCCATTTTGAGCACTTACGATGTGTCTTTGAGAAATTTTGTCTATACAGGACTTGTTTAAATCTGGAGAAGAGTGTATTTATGGTTAGGCAAGTCAAAATTATCGGATATATTGTGCCTAAAAATGGTATTGCCACAAACATGGAGAAAGTAGCAGTAATTGCTGAGATATTGAGACCGACCAATGTCTAGGAAGTTCAGGCATTTATGGGGTATTGTGGCTATTACCGTAGATTCATCTACATGCATGCAGTCATTGAAAAACCCATTTATGGCCTTATCACTCGTTTTGAGTGGACATGTGAATGCAAGGAGTCATTCTAGAAGTTTAGATAAGCTTTGATCTCATCACCAATATTGAAGACTCCATATTGGAACAAAGTTTTCCATGTGCATGTCAATGCTTCAAATTTTACTATTGGTTGTATATTAGCTCAACCAAGCGAGGAGAAATGGATTTTCCTATCTTCTATGACAGTAGACAGCTCAACTTACTAGAAAAGAACTACACCACCATCGAAAAAGGGAAGGACTTGGAATGGTGTATGCGGTTACACTACTTGTTAGCTAACAAGTTGATCTTTTTCATAGACCACCAAGCCTTACTCAAGATCTTTACATTGCTTTCCATTGCCTGGTAGGCTAGGTCAAAGCCTTGAAGAGTAGGCACGATGGGATTTGCTTTTAACTTATCCAACAGCTCACCTTGATCTTTCAATCTGACTTTCGCTTGTAGCACTTGCATGTTGGTAATGTCGAGTTGCATTTGCAACCACTGTGCATGTGCATTGGTATCCAGAATAGTAGAATCCATCTCTTTCGTCTTCCTTTCTTGCTCTTCTTTTGCAACTGTAAACTATCAACTGCTCCATTAGCTTGATCATTTTGGAGAGGTCTGCTTGTTGCTTTATGTTGGCCTCTTGGGGCCTTCGTGTCTCTACCTCTGATGTCCCATACAGAGCCTGTACTCCTCTAGAAATGCTTCTGCAACTTGTATTCTTCCTTCAAGTAATTGTTGATTAATTTTTGCAAGCTGGATTTGCTTTTGTCAAATGATATACTTCACTCTTTAGCTTCTTCAATATCTGATGTGTGTACTCCTTGATCTCTTCGGAGCCCTATGTTCTAGATGTGGAAGCTTCTTCATGTTTTTCATCTTTATCTTTAGCTATTTCTTCTAGTGTTTTCTCTGTTGTTGGCTGAGTACTTTGTCTAGCTTCAACCTCTTTTCATGTCTATTCTGATTCATTTGGTCGTTCTTCAAGAAGTTTTGTTTCAACTTCTAACTCTGTCGTTGCTTGGCCGTCTTGAGCTATTTCTTGTGTCATGATGGTTTCTTCTTGATCCACTAGTTCAGGCTCTTGATACTTTTCCGCGGTTGTTTCTTCATGTGTTTGTTCCTGATGAATTGTTGAAGGAGAATTTGCGGTTTCTTGAGGTGAAGGAACATTGGCGGTTCCTGCTCATCCTTCCTCACATTCTTTCTCTTTCTTACCGTAAGGTTGTTCGAGGTATGAATGGGGATCGTGGCCAGAATGATACATGGACTCTTTGTCATAGCTTGGATGGGTTTGGCTTCTAAAATCCTTTGAAATCGCCTATTAAACCTCTTTCCCTCTCAAAGGCATCTCTTTCTCTTTCTAAACGGGTTGCTCTTGGTGCTGGTTCCTCAATAATGACATGTGCCGACGCTTTTCTTCTTTTTGCAGCAAGTTTTTCCATTTCATGTTTGCCTTTGGCCATCCTCTTCTTTTCTTCCTCTATTTTTGAGGGCTTTGATGCACTTTATGAAACTTTGTCCTCTTTGGATTCACTTCTTTGCCCCTCATCACTTTCTTCACTCTCTCTTTTAGAAGTTAAAACTTTGATCATCTCAGTTGAAGTGTTGGTGCCTCCGATTCTTCCTCCTCCTCCTCATTTTTTACTCTAGTGATTAGCCATGTATTCTGGTCGGGAACAGTTGGTAGGTTGTCTGCCATTCCCATTGCATTATAGGAGATTCGCGTAAGGACTTCTGAGGCTCCAAAGTATTTGATGCCCATGAATTTCCTTGTACTCTTGAGTACGTTGAGCACATATTGGGCATGGTCAAGTGGCATTGATAACTTGGTTTTCAAGACTGTAGAAAAAGCCGATGCAACTGCATGATTTGGAATTGTATACCTACTAGACTTCTTTGCCGTAAAGTGGAAATGCTGGGTGAATAGGCGCACAGGATCTGCAGTTGGCTTATGAATCATATCAGAAACGTAGTTGTCGACATGTTCCTTGCAAATACTCTCGTTCTCTTCTTTTCTCTTGACCTCAGTGATTCACCTTTCATTGACAGCTTCAAGGCTTCTGCAATGATCTCTCTAGTAATCTGGAGCCTGCAGGATCTGAGAGCTTGGCTGTGCCATCTTCTTGAATGGAGCTTTGGAGTTTGTATGCTCTTTGGAAATCCACCCCACATGACGCCAATTCATAATAGTCCAGTAATCCTTGCCACCTGTTTGCTTCTGTCAAAGTTGATTCCTTTGCCACATCATAAATCTCATGAGGAATTAGATGCATTTCCACTGACTTGCTATTTGTTGTCATAAATTTCTTGTAAAAAATAATGACATGGTGCTTTTCTAACAGCTCTTCTCCTACAGAAGTATTCTTGGCCACCCCAATAGATTCCTCCTATAGCTGATAGGGGGGAATCTCATGTAGTCTTTGCTTCATTGGTTTCTTTTTTATTGAGGTTGGTGAACTTTGCATTGAACCTGGGTGCAAGCATACAAAAATCCACGATTAGGTGAATTTCAGAGTCTTCAATACGGCATTTTGCCACATTTGACTTGTAATTGATCATTTTGAAGTCCAAAGCCAAAATACTATTACGAAAAGCTATAGAAACAAATTGTGGACATTGCAAAACAACTTGGAATAAAAAATTTATGCAGAGCTATTATAGCTAGATCACCATTTGGGCTTCAATTGTGAACTTTACTTGTGCACTTGGATTGTAGGCATTGGATATTGATAAGATTTCAGTTTTGGAAGTATTTGGATACAAAAACACCAACTTTTGACCAATTCTTGGCTAGAAGGCTTCTGAAATTGATAAATTGATGATACGCAATCTTGAAATGTCCATTCAGGCTAGTAAGAGTGTGCCCAAGCTAGTGATGACCAAAATCTGTGCATTTAAATCATTCTTTAACCCACAACTATTAATCACGATTAATAGCCATAAATCCATTCCTCAACTGTTGTCATGTTCTCTAATTCTCTCTCTTGCAAAAGTACTATTCATGCTAAGTTAATTAAGTGTAACATTTAATGGCCTAGTAACTTGTGTGTAGCGGAAAATAACATGAACACAGTGAGCATTTCATTAGAATAGATTCCTAATGAGCATAGCAAGAGTGCTTGAATGGAGAGAGAGCAACAAAAAGCATAACACCTAGTTAGATAGGCATGAACAATACTTCAAAAGAGAGAGAAATTAAGCTATTGACAACAGTTGAGGACCGGATTTACATGGAGCCGGCGGTCCCCCCTCCAAAAGGCTTTGTATTATAGGTTTCCCCCATCAAGGGAGACATTTTACAATACAATACTTTGTGTTCCTTCAATAACTTGATGGTGCAATGAAGATGGAAGCTTCAAGCACCATGCACACACTTATAAAACACAACATCAATTCCCTCACGGTCTCAGACCCAAGACCTCACACACCTTCGAAGATGGTGAGAGCTAGCGGGGTATGAGAGTAGATTGAGAGGAAGAAGGTTAGTCTTACAAGAAAGAAGTATATCTCCTCACATAATCACTCATAATAGCTTAGAATAGCTTAGTACTTAGCATGGTAGAGGAGATGAGCATGCATTGAATCTTGGCTCTTGGTTGGATTTGCATCACAAAGCCAAGAGTTGCTGGTGTAGCCCTCCCTTCTCACAAGCTTGGAGTAGATGATGAGCTTTCCATTAAAGCTTGAGAAGGAGAGAGAGAGCCTTCTTGCTTCACACATGAGATTGTGTGAGTGCGTGTGTGATAATGCCTTGCCAAAATCAGCCCCCTCTCTCTTGGTCGACCCCTCTTGGACTTTACTCATGTTGGCACCCCATTGGACCCTGCAAAGCTTAGCCAATCATAATTGAGAAGCATACGTGATAGCCTTTTGACATGTGTCCCCCTTTCCCCTATTGTGAAATCTTTAGGTATTTAACTAATGCAATTAAACTCTCATTGGATCCCTTTGACTTCTGGCCAATAGGAATCAGGCAAGCCATTGGGTTGTTGAATGCTCATTGGACCCCTTGGGAGATTGTCCAGTAGTCTTCTAGAGAGCTTAATTCCTATTGGTTCTTTTATCAAGTGTTTTAAAATGTATTAAACTAAATGTACTCTAGCCTAATTCTCATTGGTCCACCTCTATGGCCATCCAATAGGATTTGAGTTCACCTTGGGGGCAACTGGGCTAGGGAGCTGACATGTGTCCCCTATTCCCTTTGTGTAAAGGGCTTGCAAGAGAATGTGTGTGTGTGTGTGTGTGTGTGTGTGTGTGTGTGTGTGTGTGTGTGTGTGTGTGTGTGTGTGCATGTGTGTGTGTGTGTTTCTCTCTCATCCCCTACTAAAAGGGATCGCCCCCTCCTATGTAGGGATCTAGGAAGACTTTGTGTACACTTACAAAGCATCCAATATCCCTAAGGTTTGACCATTGGACTTTACATTGAATTTTGGAACCTTAGCATTTTGGAAGTCTTAATGGGTTGAACCTTAGGGTCTTTGAAGCCCATTGTTGCACATTGCTCTTTTGCAGATGGCCCCCCCTTTGGATCCCTATTTTCCCTCTTTTGGATCCCTACTGTGGCCGGTATGCCAACTTAACCAATATTGTAGCTTTTTCTCCCCTAGTACTTCCCCATATTAAATAATCAGTTTAACATGAGAAAACCATTCAGGAGAATTAGATATTAGTTATTATGACATTACCTCTCTCTTGAAATCATAGTTGTCCTCGACTATGGGGTTAGATAAGATAAAGCATATTCATTAGTCCTTGTTCTAGCAGGTAGAAGATCCCTATCTTACCCTACGACATCGTTCCAGAATGGATGACTAATTCATTTAGCGCTTGAGAGCCTAAGCTGCCGCAAGCATGTCTGCGCATTAGTCCTATCAAACTTCCATAGTAGAGTGACAAGATCTGCTAGGTGTTTGGGAGACGTCGTATCCACTAAGCATGCATACTACTTAACATTTGTGCACAATAAAGAAAAAGAGAGTCTTATAAGACAAAAACTTTGTTCATTTTAAACATTTGTACATTTTCTTACTCTAGGGAAGCATTGTAAGCATTGACAAGGTTTAGGTTATCCTTTAATTGTATGCCTTGCATCCATCTAGAATCTTTAAAAGGATAGTTCTTAAACTTAATAAGATATCATCGGATAATCTTACCGCCTCTCAATACCTTGTTTTCATGTCGGAGAATGGACTTGGGCTGCAGCACCTCTTCTTGGTCCTCAATCTCCGGTGGGTCTTCAATAGTTGGTTCTTGAGGTGGCTCTCTTTTGTAAGGCTTTAGAAGGCTCACATGAAAAGCATTGTGTATGAGCCAATGATTGGGCAACTTAAGTTGATAGGCCATCTCATTGATTGGTCTAAGAATCTGGAAGGGACCATAGTACCTTTTTGCTAACTTAGCATAGTACTTTTGGTGTCCCGTAGGATTCTTGCCCGTCGTGTGCCTTAATCGAGCCTTGGGAAATTTAAGCAAGACCCAATCATTTTCTTTAAAGGCTTGGGCTCTTCTGTGCTTATCAACAGCAGCCTTTTGCCTCTGCTGTGAGATAGAGATAGCATCCTTAATCTTTTGGAAAGATTCTTGTAGGTCTCGGCTATACTCATTTGCAGCAAATATCTTCCCGTATACCGTAAGTAGTAGGGGACTTTTTTATCTTCCCTCAATTACCTCAAAAGGTTCTTTTCTTATGGAGGTATGTACAGTATTATTGTAGGTATACTCCACGTAAGTACTTCTCCCATTGGGACCTTTGATCTACTTCCGTTACACAGGCTTTTAGTAGATCAAGAATTGTTAGGTTAGCTATTTCCCTTTGGCCATCCATTTGCGGATGATAGGCCGAAGAGAAGTTTAGCCTTGTACGTGAATTCTCTAAGAGACCCTTCCAAAATTACTGGTCATTCTAGGATCTCTATCTGACACTATGGACATCGGCAAGCCATGGTACTTGAAGATTTGTGAGATGAAGAGGGT
The DNA here is from genome assembly GCF_014529385.1 of Adiantum capillus-veneris. Classification (NCBI taxonomy): domain Eukaryota; kingdom Viridiplantae; phylum Streptophyta; class Polypodiopsida; order Polypodiales; family Pteridaceae; genus Adiantum; species Adiantum capillus-veneris. The sequence goes on from NC_140947.1 coordinate 147,647,831, forward strand.
TGCCATTTGATGGGCTTTGATAGTCTTTTTGGCAGTTATGAAATGAGCTTGTTTGTTGAACCTGTCTACTATCGTCCATATTCCTGTATTCCCATGGATAGACTTAGGCAATCCAAAGATAAAATCCATGGATATGCTCTCCCATGGTGAATTTGGGATTGGCAATGTTTGAAACAATCCAGGTTGCTTCCCTCTATCAAACTTCGCCTTTTGGTATACCACACATTTAGAAACATACTCTTGTATGTTTTCTTTCATGGCAGGCTGATAGAAATATGTTTCAATCCCTTTTAGGGTAGACTGAATCCCTCTATGCCCCACATAAGGAGGAGCATGAGATTCATACATTACTTTCTCACGTAGTGAGTTAGTAATGCATAGTCTATTGCCATAGAGAAGATAACCATCTTGTAAAGTAAATGGCTCGTGTTTCTTCCCTAATGCAAGGGCTGAAATCACATCTCTATAATCGGGATCAATAGCATACTCATCTATCATAGAAGATAGATCACTGCAAGTTGATATGGAAACTGCATTCACTCTCGACCGTCTTGAGAGTGCATCGGCTACTTGATTATGCTTGCCATCAATGTGAGCAATATGAAAATGAAATTGCGAAAGGAAATTTGCCCACCTCATTTGTTTGTCGGAGAGTTTGGTCTGCGTCATGAAGTACTTAAAGCTTTGGTGATCTGTCCGTAGAATGAAAGGAGTCCCTAGTAAGTAGTGCTTCCACGAGTCTAAGGCATGTAGAACTGCGAGGAGTTCCTTTTCATATATGCCTAGAGCTTGCTCAACAGGGTTGAGCCTTCGACTTTCATAGGCTATGGCGTGCCCTTCTTGGAGCAAAACAGCTCCAAGGCAATCACCACAAGCGTCACATTGGACCTCAAATGGCTTTGAGAGATCTGGCAGTGTAAGTAGAGGTTGAGAGATAAGATTTTCTTTAAGCTTTTCAAAAGCATTGTTCTCCTTGGCAGACCATGTATACCTAACGTTTTTCTTTGTTAGGTCATGTAATGGTCCCGCGATTTGTGAGAACTTTTCTATGAAGCGTCTATAATATGCACACATACCTATAAAGCTTCTTAGTTCATGAAGATTCCTTGGATTAGGCCATCCTTTTATTACCTCTAGCTTTGATGATCCATTTGGATGCCATCTTGAGAGATAATATGACCTAAATACTGAATCTCTTGTAAAAAAAACTCACTTTTCTTTCGATTAATATATAGTTTATTCTCTCGTAAGACTTGAAATATTACCTGGAGGTGTTGCTTAGCATTTTGAAAGTCTTAATGGGCTGAACCTTAGGATATTTGAAGCCCATTCTTGCACATTGCTCTTTTGCAGATGGCCCCCCCTTTGGATCCCTATTTTCCCACCTTTGGATCCCTACTGTGGCCGGTCTGCCAGCTTAACCAATATTGTAGCTTTTTATCCCTTGGTACTTCCCCATATTAAATGCTCAGTTTAACATGAGAAAAGCATTTAGGAGAATTAGATATTAGTTATTATGACAATTAAGTATAATGGTTATGTTGCTACCGCTAATTAAGTTCACCCTCTATGTTCTCAAAGTAGTCTCATGAAAATGTTCACTCTAATTCTCTTAATTTTGCTATCCTCAAAGTTCATAGGCCATTTCATTACAAGCTATATTTATATGATCACATGCTTACCCTGATATTTCTTTTTGGATTGCAATAGGTATAGTCAACCACTAGCTCTGCATTTGTTATCACTCTTCATTCACGTAAGAAAGACTCCTCTTGCAAAGGGAGCTACACAAACACAAGGGGAAGCATTAACTCATTATTTAAAAATGTATTTACTTACAACCTACCAGCACCATACCTTCACATTTTAGATATGCATGTCATCCATGAGCTTTGTGATGATGAGAGGACATTGCTTAATTGCCTCTATCATTATATTAACAAAAATCCAAAGCATTGGCTTAACCAAAGACCAAATAACTAAAAGTGGGAGCATTGGCTAAGCTACTCAACGATTACAGGTATAGCCTAGCCATTCCATGGTGGCCCTCAAGGGATTTCAATATGAAATATGTCCTACCATTGATATCAATTGCAATAAGACTCCAGTGTGAGTTGTGGGGCAAGACCATTAGACATTGTCAAAAACCTCAAAGATTAAACCCTCATATTGAACTAGGTTTGCAGAAAAAACATACCTCTCATGATAGGGGTAGAGAAGGAGCTCACAAGTCTCAAAATCAATACTAGCTAGCCAATTCCTTATGTCAGATCAGGTCTTAAAAAGTGAGAGATGGTTGGATCAACCACCTCCCCTTTATGTTGGACATCTAACTTATAATCATGCATCAATAGTGTACAAAAAAATACAGAGAACAATTATTAATTGTCAATAATCTACAAACAAACACAAATAATAGTTTGATGGGAAGGAAAAGCTCAAAGATGCCAGGATGATAGAGTCATTGATCTCTTTTTTCCAATCTTTAAGAATGTCAACAGACACGACATCTAGGGAAATATAATATTTCCATTGAAGAAGGTCATCTTCTAAGAAGGCAGCCACCCTGAAGCCATTGGGATTGACACTTCTCAACAATGAACGGATTTGAGCTTCAATCTCCCTAAGCTCCTTTGTTTCTAGCTCTTTCCTATCAACTTTCATCTCCTCACCTTCTTCCACAACATCCTCCTCCTCTATGATCTTTTCTTTTGCCTTTCTCAATGGGGGTATGTTGAGGATGTTGGAAGGTTTTCTTATCCTAAAGAGGTATTGGTTCAACAATTTTGTTGAATCTATACCTTAATCTCCTCAAGATAATCATATCTTTGTTCATAAGGGTGACCCTGTGAGAGTGGGCTACACATATGTATGCATCTTGGTAAACATTCTTCAGCAACCTCTTGCATGCATGCCAAGGTACCTCTTGTCCACCTCATATCAATCTTAAAATGCTTGACTACTTGACTACAAAGCCTTTGAAAAGGTAGCTTAGGAATTGCAACTGTAAGGGCCTTCTATGCGCTCTTTATCTCCCTTACACATCTCACCTTCTGAGAAAATCTCCTTTTCTTTGCATGTGGGGCTTCATATCAACTCCCTTTTTGGTTGGTTGCTTTGAGGATGTAGCACCTTTATCTCCCTTTGAGCTCTCACCTTTATCTTTTGGTTTGATATCTTGAGGTGTTCCTTTGACATCTCCTAGTTTGACATATTCTTTATGGACCTTCCTTGCATTTTGTTGGTCCTTGCCATAACTAGAGCTCACACTTAAAAAATAAGAGAAAATATAGCACAACACTATATTCAAGTATAAGCTTCAATGAATTAAAAATTTCAAAAGTAACTAGTGTCTCCCTTGTGACAAAAATAGAGTAGTCAAAAGCTTGTTCGACTACTCTATTTTTGTGCAAGAAGGACACGAGTTTTTTTTTAAAAAAATGTGTCCCCCTTGTGCATTGTGCAAGAGGGACATAAGTTTAAAACATTTTGCAAAGAAATATGTGCAAAGGATTTGTGAGAAAAATGAAGATGTGTCTCCCTTGCACGAAGTATGACTAGTCGGAGACTAGTCGACTACTCAATTTTCGTGCAAGGGAGACACATCTTATAAGTCCAAAAACTTATAGAAGAGCTATGTAGATATTGAATAGTAGTTACTTCCAATGTAGAATATCCACTTCAAATCGATCTTCTGAAGCATATTGGAACGAATATGTGGTTGAGAATTGTGTATTATTTAAAAAAGTAGAAGAAATGATGTGGAGAGTAAGAAGGAGTTGCTTAAAGGAAATCTCCAAAAGAAAATAGCTAGAAAATGTTGTTTGGGTGGGACCCCTTTTATACATAGTAGTGCACAATTATCTAAGCCAAATTTGATTTGGCACAAATTACAATGCATGGTTTTGACCGTTTTGTATGGATTTGACCGTTGTGCACAAATATCGAGTCATAATTGACATACTATATATAGCTCAAAATTTCTATAAATCTCATTTTTACTCAATATTTCTATTCTGCTAAATTTTTTGAGTGAGACTCACAGCCCAAAATGATGCTTAGAAAGCACACATGTGCGTTTTTCCTTTAGTTTTTTTTTTTAAGCCGTTTTTTTCCAATGAATTTTTCTTCAAAGATGGGTCCTCCTTACACAATTTTCTAAGGGTAGAATAATCCTTCGACTCCCAAAAAAAAAAGCGCAAGGAGGACACATGTTAGAGTATAAAATTTTGATCGAGTTTTTTGGCCTATGTCATCCTTGCATGAGTTCTCTTAAGGTTCCATCATAGATAAGGAAAGTGATGTTCTTTCCTCCCTCTTTGAACTCTTTCAACTTTCATGACCTCTTCCATGCCGCATAACTCCTTTGTTCACCCCTTCTTGAAAAGGAAGAGGAAGAAGAATGCAAGGATGATGAGTGCTTTCTTCGCTTACTCATGCTTGGATTTCTTTCTCCCTTCTTTGGATTTGCATGGAAGGGGGGGGTGCTTAATGAATTCCTCTTCTTTTTGGGAGGACTAAGGCCGGGTTCACAAAGGCCGGTGGGAGAAGAGAGAAAAGGGGCGTTCGACTGACATGCAAGAAAATGATAGGCTGCTGGAGAACTCCTGCTTCTTCCGGGCCCGCAGTGCCATTGCCACCCCCCCCCGGAAGAGAGCTTCTTCCACCCTACAAAGGCATCCACGTCGTCCCCTTGCGCTGCCCCAGCCAATCGTGTGGTGCCTTGCACGTGTGCAAGCTCACAAAGGTGCTCCCCTTCCGCATCGTCTAAACAGGAGGGCCGGTGGAAGAAAGCAAGGCTGGGCGAATTACCACTGCCCTTTCTGAACCTGCTCTAAGTGATCGTCGTCTTCTTGGGACAACATCACTTTCAGAGGTAGGAGGGGTATCGCTTTCGTACCTCTCCCTTGAATGTTTAGGACACACTTCTTCTTCTCAAACAATTTGCCTTGGGCGACCTTCCGATATCTCCTCTTCATTATCCAAAGAGATTCCTCCTTTAGAGGTCTCACTAGGAGGCCTCGAAGGAACTCTCTCTTCTTGGGCACTTGGGAAACTTGAAGGGCTTGAATTTGGCTTTACACCTCCGCTTGCAACAATAGGGGTTTCCATTGCTTCTTGCAACTTGTCAACAAGATAGTTGACAACTCTGCAACCATCATCAAATGTTATACCATGAGCTAGATCTAAGTTGTCAGATATTAGTTACATTCTCTTGATTATGTTGTGCCATGGTTGAATTTCCCTCATTGTGTATGTTGTCATTGGCACTTCCAAAACTTGGGCTACTACTGCTCTTATCCCTAAAAAATAAGCAATCAAGGAACTACACCTATGGTTTAGAATATTGTTAATTGCAAAGAGTAGCGGAATGGGTTTAACAATGCTAAGCTGGCATTGGCTCTTATCAAGTGGCTAATATCTCACTAATGGTTAAGCCATAGGAAAGTCTCAAAAGACTCCATCATTAAGGCCATTGTTCCCAATGTGTCCCCCGTACCATGTAAATAGGCATGCCAATCTCGATAATAAATCTCAGTTCCATTTACCCTATTGCAATGAAGAAATCCAACCTTTCATAGATTACTCAAGGATCCCTATTCTTAGATAAGAAAAGAGGAACCTAGGCTTTGATAGCAATGTGAGAGAATCTAACACTTACTTTAGATTCATTAAAATTTTATCTTATATAAGGAGAGTTTTTTTTTTAAAGAGGAGACTACAGGTTGCGTGGGACTAATTTTGTTGCACATTCACACATTAGAACATCAAAAACCATGCACATAATTCAAAGAGAATACCACAATTAAAATTGACAACTTGCGAATTTTCTTGGAGCCGATCGTCCTCCAAAAGGTCTTTTCATTATAATTCTCTCTCAAAGAGAGCTTTGATTACAACACGACTTGTGCTCTTGCGGAGCTTTCCTCAAACTAAGAAGATGGTGTCCTTCAAGGTTCCATGGTGTAACCGTCCTTCTTGGCCCTAAATACTCTAGCAGGGAGAAAAAAATGTGGGGAAAGAGGTAGATGAGGGTGAAAGAAGTATTTTTCAAGCAAGAGAAATTGTACTTCATATATACTTCCTCCATGATAGAGCTCTTAACATAGTTTAACATAATAAAGTAATAGAAAACGAAGAAGAAGAAGGAGATCTTTCACTTGCTTGGATTTGCATCTATAGCAAAGCTTTTGTACATAAAGACTCACTCTTGAGCATCCATGTGAGAGGGAGTGTGAGAACTCTTGCCACTCTTGAGCACTTGTCATAAAATCTAATATCTAACCAACCCAAATGATTTTCTCATATTAAACTGATCACTTAATGTGGGAGAATAAATGGGAACAAGGGTTAAGATATAGACATGTGCTTATAGATATATCTTGACACGGGGCCAATGGTAAAGGGGGCCCAAATGAGAGATAGTCTATCAAAGAGCAAGGCTAACCAAGGGAGCATAAGACCTTAGGGTTAGCTTCATTGAAGACCTCCAATAGTTACTGTAAAAGTCCTTTGACCTTAGGTAAGCTAGGGTTGAGCTTGAGGTGGGAACCCGGCCCAAGCTTAAGGTGCTTGAGGTGCTTGATGATTGAGGTGCTTGAGATGCTTGAGTTTCTTGATGCTTGAGATGCTAGGGTTGCCCTTCAGGTGAGAACCCAGCCCAAGCTTGAAGTACTTTAAGGACCAAACTTGTGGTGGGAACTGGGCCTAGGCTTGAGGGGCTTGAGGTGTCAAAAGTCAAATATCCAATCCCTACAAGGAGGGGGAGAGCCCTATATGAGGGGGGATGAGAGAGAACACCCACACACTCACACAAGCCCTACTTGGTACAAAGAAACCAAAGGGGACACTTGTCAAGATCCTCTTCATGTTGCCCTCATGGTGTGCTTGAAGCCTATTGGTTGGCCATCCAAGGGGTCCAATGATAATTTAGGAGATTTAACTAAATGATTTTACATTTATCAAGTCCTCTCTCTCAAAGGGGAAAGGGGGACACTTGTCCCAAGGCTACCCTTGTTGCTTGGTATGACTCCAGCTTATGTGATTGGGTAGGCCTGGAGGGGTCCAATGAGCTTTGAGCATGAGCTACAAGGGGGGGTCGACCAAAGCAAGCTAGGGGGTTGCTTAGGGGGTATACTCACCCACACACACTCACACACACACTCATTGTGTGCTATGAAAAGTGCAAGAGCACCCTCTCTTCTCCAAGCAAGTAGAGGTTGAGAGCCTACACCAACACTCTTGGCTATGGAGTGCAAATCCAACCAAGAGCCATGCTTCAATGCTTAAGCTTGTCATCTCCTTCTTCTTCATTATTATGCTATTATGTATGCTACCAAGAAGAGTTATGATAAGTGAAGAGTTAATTCTTTCTCCTATGAAGTGTTTCTTCTTCCTCTTCCCTACCCTCATTCCCTGCTAGCTCTCTCCACCTTCAAAGGTGTTTGAGGTCTTGGGACTGAGGCTTGGGATAGTTAAAGCTTTCTTCAAAGTTTATGTTATGCTTGTGATGCATGAAGCTTTCCATCTTCATTGCATCACCTAGGTCACAATGAATGCAAAGATTGTATTGTAACAAGTCTCTCTTAATGGGAGAAATCATAATACAAATGCCTATTGGAGGGGGGACCGGCTCCACCTAAATCTAGTCTTCAACTATTGTCATGTTCTCTAAATTCTTTCTCTTGCAAAAGTATTGTTCGTGCCAAGTTAACTAATTTGCTATGTCTATGTTTGTTATCTTTAATTATGTTCACCCGCTATGCTCACAAACTAATTTCTTAAAAGTACTCTCATTAATATTCGCTACTCTCAAGTTAATAGGCCGATTCCATTACATTGGTATCAGAGCATTTGGTTTCTCTTTTCTTGCTTAAGAAGAGAGGTCCTTAAGTAGCCTATAAATGGTTGATTTTGTTAATTATATTAGGGTAAGTGGAATTGGGATCTATTATCGGTTTTGTTGAGCCCACTATATAGGATATGGTGCACACCTTGGGAGCTTTGGACTTAATAATGGAGTCTTTTTAGACTTGTATACGGCTTTACCATTATTGATCCATAAGAAGCCCGAAAGGAGCTAGCCCTCGGCAACTCTGCTATGTTAGACCTACTCCACTACTCTCTATAATTAACCACTTCGAGTCGTGGGTGTAGATACTTAAGAGCCAATTTTCAAAGGCTAAGAGGAGTGGCAACTAAAGTTTAGAATTGCCAAAGCATACACTAAGTACATACATAAATTCTATTAACATGGCTGACAATAATCAAGAGAGTAGAATGAACATTGATAGCTTTGATTTTACACATGAAGGTGCTAATGATGATACCCCCCTGTTTGTCAATTATCTCGTTACTAGGTTGCAGCAAGCTATGGGCAACCCTGCTTTGCAAGCCAAAGTTACTCAAAAACTTCGTGCTTATGGGGTTTCCCTTCCTCTCCAAGAGGAGAGAGAGCTTAGGAAGCCTCTTGAAGAGACCCCCAAAAGAAGACTCTCTCCCATTCGAGAGGAGGAATCCAAAAAGCAAGAAAGTAATAAAACATTAAGTTCCTCTGAAGACGTGGCTCCACAAAGACGGCAGTCTAAACAATCGCCCACTCCTCCGAAGAGGAAAAGATCAATACACAGTCCTTCTCCTTGTCATTCCGAAAAGGAAGATAGGAAACAAAGGAAGAAAAAGGCTAGGAAGAGGTCACCCTCTTCTCCTTCTTCTTCACCTTCCTCCTCTTCCAATGAAAGCTATGGCTATTCTCCTAGAGAATATAGGAGGGGAGGACATCGCAAATCATACCCTGCATGGTGAGGTCTCAAAAGCTAAAGAAGTTCAAGGAGGGAGGAAAGATTATCTCTTTTCCCCCTATGATGGCACCTTTGGTGCTACGGACAAAGTGTTGTCCTTCATCCAACAATTTGATGCAGCCTTTGGAGATGAGGGCTTTACGGAGTCCTCCAAGCTACACCATGTAGCTATGCACTTTCAAAAATCAGCTCGTCAATGGTGGGCTGGCCTTTGTGGCAACGGTGAAGACCCAAAGACATGGAAAACTCTACAAGTTTCCATCATGAAGCAATTCCTTGCAAGCGATGCAAAGGATAAAGTGCTTACCGAATGGCGCAGCTTGAAGCTTCTCTCTCATGAGTCTATCCACAAGTAGACTTTGCTGAGCAAAGGCAGCAATTATGTGCGGGATTACCTGAAGAGATGGCTCGATACATCAACTCTCAATGGCCTGGTACTACTAGCGAAGTAATCCATCACACCATGGTTGTTTCACGCATCAATTTCCATCAAGGGGCTAGACAAAATGTCAATCCCATGGAAAAAAGAGACAAAAATGATGCAAAGGGGAAAACCAATGCTCAAAATTCTTCCCAAGGCACTACCAAAAACAACAACAACAATCAGACCAAGGAGAAGGGAGTTTACAAAGGTAAAAACGGACTCTCTCCTGAAGAGCTTGAAGCTTTTCGCAAGGACCATAAGTATTTCAAGTGTGGGGAGCAAGAACATGGCTATCGCTCTTGCCCCAAGAAGAATGCTCACAATGAGACTCCTATGGCTTCCACCATCGAAGCTCCAAAAGAGGATGCTCATTGCAAAGGATCATCACTTTCCTATGCTTGGGGAAAGGTAAGAGAGCATGATGCCTTCATCTTGTTTGACCCTGGCTCTACTCACAACTTCATATCAACTGAGTTGGCCACCAAGTTGGGCATTCAAGCTTTTGAGATGGGAGATATGGTAATGGCTGACACAGATTTCAAGGTACAATAAGCCTCTGTTACTCCCTTGATTGGGAAGTTGAGGCTTCATGTCCAAAGCTATGTCAACAAATAAGACTTCTTCATCTCTCCTCTCCAACATGAGGATGCTATCCTAGGGGCTCCATGATTCGATCGCATGGCTGCCAATATGAAGTTCCCTGAAAGGAGAATCTACTTCACCTATAGGGGAAAGAACATGTATATAGATGCTAGTGAGCGTGGTCACACTATTCCACTTGTAAATCCTTCTGCTTTTGATAACTCAATGAAGAGCTCAGTTTCTGCATACATGATTTTTTTTCAAAGAGTCTCTAAAAGATCCTAATGTTTCATCAAATGTAAATGATAGGAATCAAGAAGAGTTAGACTTGTCTAATTTTCTAAAAGGATTCCAAGATTTGTTCATCAATGATATCCCTATGGACTGACCTCCAAAACGAGGGGATGATGACCATCGTATTGAGCTCCTTCCTGGAAGCTCACCGCCTAACAAGCCTCCTTATCGAGTCTCTCAAGCTCAACTACAAGAGATCATGAGGCAAGTATAGGAATTGGTAGACAAAGGGATGGTAATGCCTAGTTCCTCTCCCTTTTTTTCGCCAGTCCTTTTAGTGCAAAAGAAAGATGGTACATATCGTATGTGTGTGGACTATCGAGCACTAAACCATATCACTATCAAAAATAGATTTCCCGTGTCTCAAATAGAAGATCTATTTGATAAGCTACAAGGCTCTACCTACTTCAGTAGGATTGACCTTAAAAGTGGCTATCATCAAATAAGGATAGTGGATGAAGATATCCTAAACAACACGTTTTGCACAATGTTTGGTCTTTATGAATATCTAGTCATGCCTTTTGGTTTGACTAATATATCAGTTACGTTCAATCGTTTAATGGAGAAAATGTTTAAACCTTATCGCAAATTCACTGGAGTGTTCTTTAATGATATCATCATCTACTCCAAGTCTTTGGAGGAACATAAGCAACATCTCCAAGTGATTTTTCAAGCATTGAGGGAAAACAGGCTTTTTTTCAACCAAAAGAAAAGCGAATTTTTCATTCAAGAGATTCAATACCAAGGTCATATTATCTCTCAAGATGGTATCCGTATGGATCCATCAAAGTTAGAGGTAATAAAAGCATGGCCTAATCCAAGAAATCTACATGAGCTTAGAAGCTTTATAGGTATGTGCGCATACTATAGACACTTCATAGCAAAATTTTCTCAAATAGCAGGACCACTACATGACTTAACTAAGAAGAACGTTAAGTATGTATGGACTGTTAAGGAGCAAAATTTGATAAGCTCAAGGAGAAGCTTACCTCCCAACCAGTCCTTATGCTTCCGAATCTCTCAAAGCCATTTTAGGTCCAATGTGATGCTTGTGGTGACTGCCTTGGAGCTTTTTTGCTTCAAGAAGGGCATGGAATAGCATATGAGATTCGAAGGCTCAATATGTATGAACGAGTCTTGGGCATTTATGAAAAAGAGCTTTTAGGTGCTCTACATGTCCTAGAGACATGGAAGCACTACCTATTGGGGACTCCATTTATCCTACGAACCGACCATCAAAGTCTCAAGTATTTCATGACGCAAACCAAGCTTTCCAACAAACAAATGAGGTGGGAAAATTTTCTTTCGCAATTTAATTTCCATATTGCTCACATTGCTGGTAAGCACAATCAAGTGGCCGATGCACTTTCACGACGACCAAAAGTTAATGTGGTGTCTATAGCTACTCACAATGATCTATCCTCTATGATAGATGAGTATGCTACTAACCCTGATTTTAGAGACATAATGTTAGCCCTTGCTTTGGGGAAGAAAGAGGAACCATTAACCTTGATTGATGGTTATCTTTTCCACGACAATAGGCTATGTGTTACCCATTCCCTTTGTGAGAAAGTTATGTATGAATCCCATGCTTCTCCCTATGCTGGGCATAGAGGTATTCAACCTACTCTTCGAGGAGTAGAGATGTATTTCTATTAGCCTACCATGAAAGTGGACATACAAGAGTATGTTTCAAAATGCGTAGTATGCCAAAAGACCAAATTTGATAGAGGGAAGCAACCTAAATTACTCCAGTCATTGCCTATCCCAAATTCACCATGGGAGAGTATATCCATGGATTTCATCTTTGGATTTCCCAAGTCTATTCATGGGAATACACGAATATGGACACTAGTCGACAGGTTTGGCAAGCAAGCACACTTTATTCCTGTCAAAAAGACTATTAAGGCACACCAAATAGCAACTCTCTTCATATCTCAAAGTTTCAAACACCATGGATTACACACATCCATTGTGTCACATAGAGATCCTAGAATGACCAGTAATTTCTGGAAAGGTCTCTTTGAAAATCTAGGAGCAAGATTGAATTTCTCTTCGGCCTCTCACCCACAAACGGATGGCCAAAGTGAGATAGCCAATCTTACGATACTCGATCTACTCAAGACTTATGTTACCGAAGTAGATCAACGCTCACAATGGGAAAAGTACTTACCTCTTGTAGAGTATGCATACAATAATATTGTACATACTTCTACGGGAAAAGCACCTTTTGAGATCATTGAGGGAAGACCTAAAAGTCCCTTGCTACTCAAAGTACATGGGAAGATCTTTGCCGCCGCTGATGAGTATAGCCGTGACCTACAAGAATCTTTTCAAAAGGGAGGCTATATCCATCTCTCAACAAAGGCAAAAAGCTGTTGCTGACAAGCAGAGAAGGGCCTTAACGTTCAAAGAAAATGATTGGGTCTTACTTAAGTTTCCTAAGTCTCGATTAAGAAAAACGACGGGCAAAAATCCTACGGGCCATAAAAAATATTATGCTAAGCTAGCAAAAAGGTACTATGGTCCTTTTCAAATTTTGAAGCCTATCAATGAGACGGCCTACCAACTCAAGTTGCCCAACCATTGGCTCATACACAATGCTTTTCATGTGAGCCTACTTAAGCCCTACAAAGGAGATCCACCAAGTGAACCAATTATTGAAGACCCTCCCGAAGTTGAAGACCAAGAAGAGGTGCTACAACCCGAAGCTATCCTTTGGCATAAAGACGAGGTACTACAACATGGTAAGATTATCCGACGGTATCTTATTAAGTTCAACAATTATCCTTTTGAAGAGGCTAGATGGATGCAAGGAATACAGCTTAAGGATAGTATGAACCTTGTCAATGCTTACAATGCTACATTAATGTAAGCAAATGTACAAGTTTCTTTTAAATGATCCATGTTATTGTCTTATAAGACTAGTTCTCTTTTTAATTATGCACAAATTTAAATAGTATGCATGCTTAGAATTATGTTTGGGATGACGACGTCTATCAAACACCAAGTAGAATCTGTCACTCTACTTTGGGAGAATGAAATGGACTAAAGAGTAGACATGCTTGTGGCAGCTATGTCTCCCAAGCACCAAATGGATCAGTCATCCATCTTGGAAAGATGTCGTAGGGTACAAAGGGATCCTCTACCCGCTAAGTAAGATTGACTAATGACTAAGGCTTTATCTCTTTTACCTCATAGTCGAGGACGATTATGATTTCAAGAGAGAGGTAATGTCATAAAACCTAATATCTAACCAACCCAAATGATTTTCTCATATTAAACTGATCACTTAATGTGGGAGAATAAACGGGAACAAGGGTTAAGATACAGACATGTGCTTATAGATCTATCTCGACATGGGGCCAATGGTAAAGGGGGCCCAAATGAGAGATGGTCTATCAAAGAGCAAGGCTAACCAATGGAGCATAAGACCTTAAGGTTAGCTTCATTGAAGACCTCCAATAGTTAGTGTAAAAGTCCTTTGACCTTAGGTAAAAAGCTAGGGCTAAGCTTGAGGTGGGAACCCGGCCCAAGCTTCAGGTGCTTGAGATGGGAACCCGGCCCAAGCCTAAGGTGCTTGAGGTGCTTGATGACTGAGGTGCTTGATGATTGAGATGCTTGAGGTGCTTGACATGCTTGAGATGCTAGGGCTGTACTTGAGGTGAGAACCCCGTCCAAGATTGAAGTGCTTAAGGGCCAAGCTTGTGGTGGGAACTGGGCCTAGGCTTGAGGGGCTTGAGGTGTCAAAAGTCAAATATCTAATCCCTACAAGGAGCAGGACTAGCCCTACATGAGGGGGATGAGAGAGAACACCCATACTGTCACACAAGGCCTACTTGGTACAAAGAAAGCAAAGGGGACACTTGTCAAGTTCCTCTTCATGTTGCCCTCATGGTGTGCCTGAAGCCTATTGGTTGGCCATCCAAGGGGTCCAGGGATAATTTAGAAGATTAAACTAATTGATTTTGCATTTATCAAGTCCTCTCTCTCAAAGGGGAAAGGGGGACACATGTTGCTTGGTATGACTCATGCTTATGATTGGCTAGGCCTGGAGGGGTCCAATGAGCTTCAAGCAAGCTAGGGGGTTGCTTAGAGGGTATACTCACCCACCCTCTCTCTCTCTCTCTCTCTCTCTCTCTCTCTCTCTCTCTCTCTCTCTCTCTCTCTCTCTCTCTCTCATTGTGTGCTATGCAAAGTGCAATAGCTCCCTCTTCTTCTTCAAGCAAGTAGAGGTTGAGAGCCTACACCAACACTCTTGGCTATGGAAAGCAAACCCAACCAAGAGCCATGCTTTAATGCTTAAGCTTGCCATCTCCTTCTTCTTTATTACTATGCTATTATGTATGCTAGCAACAAGAGTTATGATAAGTGAGGAGTTGATTCTTTCTCCTATGAAATGTTTCTTCTTCCTCTTCCCTACCCTCCCTGCTAGCTCTCTCCACCTTCGAAGGTGTTTCAGGTCTTGGGACTGAGGCTTGGGATAGTTAAAGCTTTCTTCAAAGTTTATGTTATGCTTGTGATGCATGAATCTTTCCATCTTCATTGCATCACCTAGGTCACAAGGAACGCAAAGATTGTCTTGTAACAAGTCTCTCTTAATGGGAGAAATCATAATACAAATGCCTATTGGAGGAGGGACCGGCTCCACATAAATCCGGTCCTCAACTATTGTCACGTTCTCTAAATTCTCTCTCTTGCAAAAGTACTGTTCATGACAAGTTAACAAATTGCTATGTCTATGTTGTTATCTTCAATTATGTTCACCCGCTATGCTCACAAAGTAATTTCTTAAAATTACTCTCATTAATTTCCTCTACTCTCAAGTTAATAGGCCAATTCCATTAGAGCAACTTGAGAGTGTGAGAATAAGAAAGAGAGAGAGCAAAATCCAAGAAGTTCCTCCTTTTGTATTCATGCAAACTTACCATTGGTCTTCATACGAAATGCCTACCACTTGTCCTAAAGGCTTAAAATGTAATTTAATGCGTATTCAAACACATGTCCCCCCTTCTCTTTTGACTTGTGTTTAGTAAGGGTGCAGGGTGCACTCACACATACACCACTTGCCCAACTTCACAAAAGTAATTGCAAGGTACTTTAGACATGTGGCCCAGTCAAACATGGAAGAGAACGTCTAGGGTCTACTTATCAAAAATGGCAGGGTTGATCTAACCTTAGACTTTAGCTTTTTCCTTTCACTTATTAAAAACCATAAACTTACCCTTTAATTTAACTAGAGACCTTTGCTCTAACCTTGGAGACTTTATGAAGCTGACCTGGACTAAAGCCTACCTGCTAAATTAGGACAAATTTTGGTAAAAATAAAACTCATCCTTGCGATTTAGAGCTTTACCTCCTGTGCAAAACCCTAGCACAATGCTTTGAAGGTGCCACCAAGCTGATTCCAAAACCTGCTAAATTTAGACTATTTGTGGCAATCCTAAGGCTTCTAAAACTTCATCCTTAGAGTTTAAAGAGTTATTTTTATTACTTGAACTTAACATAGCTACTTTCTATTTTTAGACTCCTATAATTGCTCTAGGTAACCTCTTTTGTCTTGTACCTTTGATCGCGGTTGCTTGGGATATATTCATCCTTCCTTGACTTGTACCTATGACTAAGATAACTAGACAACAATTAATCTTAGTCTTTTATGGACTTCTCTCCTTTTGGTCTCAAGCTTTTGACCGAGTCAATCCATAGGCACTTAAATCAACTTCAGTTGTTCTCTTTTATTTTCCTCAAATTTAGTGGCCAAATTAAGAAGAAAATTACTTTTAGAAGGTTAGAAGTTAATTTTCACGACAGTACCAAAATTATAAAGTATAGGTGCACCGTTGCACACAACTTGAGATCATAACATTTATCTTATCGAATAATAATTTCTTTTACAAGCTTGTTCCTAGAAAGGAAAACATAGGTCCCTTGACTCCTCATGCTTATATCTTCATTCTTCCTTATGCCAACGCTCTTCCAAAAAGTGACGAAGGTGTTTGTAAACTCTTTGTAAACGTGGCTCCTTTGACAATTCGTGCATATACCTTCATTCTTCCTTGTGCCAATGCTCTTCCAAAAAAGTGACGAAGGCCTTTGCAAACTCTTTGAGCTGAAGCTTTGGCTATGTGAGCTTGGTCCTAAAAACCCTATGTGCTCCCTTTGCTTGAGAGGAGCCTTGGGTTTGGTTAGTTTTCCTTGAAATCTACGATTACTTAATGAACAAGCCTTTCTTATGCTCCCTCTGCTTGAGAGGAGCCTTGAATTTGGCTAGTTTTCCTTGAAATCTACAACCATGTAATGCATAAGCTCTGCTTCTTTGATGCCCCAAAAAAAAACATGCTTGTTGTTGGCTTGCCTTTGTCAGCCTCGAAGCCTTGCTTTAGCTTACTAGATTGCTATGAAGAAAGGGTTCAAAAAGAGCAAACCGTACCTCACTTTGCTCTAAGGCCTTGCCTTGGGATCAATGTGAGGGTCCAATATCGAAATCCTTGTGTGCCCCCACTACTTGATTCAAAACTTGGAATCCTAACGTGTTAGCCTTTGCATGAGCTAAGTTTGAGAACTTTTCGAATTCGTGGTTGTAAACCCTTAGTGTATGCCCCTTGAATGCCTTTGTTGTCTTTGATTAGATCAAGTTAAGAACCATGTGTGATCTCCACTTCCACAACCCGACTATTGACCTCACATTTTTTAAGTTGAGCCTCTACTGATTACAATCAAATAATAGTTGTTGTGCTCGATCTTGATGATATTCCATAACCTTGAAGCCTATTCAACCTCTTGTGGTGCCCCTTGCTTGCATATAAGGTGAATTCCCCTTGAGGTGGCCTTAGGGATCCCATTGGCACCCAAGGCTCAGCCAAAGTATGCAATCTTTGAAGTTTGGCCATGGCACAACAAGCACGAATTATGAGAGTGTGAGTTGGCTTGATGGTGGCAACTAGAGAGCTCCAATGGTGAGTTGATAGTGACAAACCATGCCTACAAGGTTGATGTGTCCCCCATTGAGGGCCATCTTGATGTGAATCATGCCAATTGACTCCAACCCCACTCTATGTGTAAGCCTTCCTTCTAGTGGCATAGCTCCTTGACTCCTCCATGCTCCACATAGCTCCTTTCACCATGCGCTTCGCCATGTTGCATGGCCCCTGGTGATCCCCCTCCCCTCCCCATGATTCCTTCCTCCAAGAAAAAAATGCAAGAGAGAGAGGGAGAGGGAGGGAGGGAGGGAGAGCCCCCCGATCTCTGATGCTAGTGTGAGTACCTTGGGTACATGCATGTGCTTCTCCGCCCAATGTATACTTATATAGCCTTGCTATATGAAGTCCCCCTTGCCATGCCATGTGAGCTCATTGCTCCTCCCTTGCCTTGGCCATGACAAGGATCCTTGTCCTCACACAAGGGTACCAAAACCCCAACATTTATGGTTGGTGTCATGGACCATATCTTTCAAAAGATTGTTTGAGATGAATATGTCTATGTAGATTTCAATAGGCTTTAAAACCTTGCCCATTTGGGCACCTTTTACAAAGAGTTCTTGTTTGCGGATCTTAGCCTCCTCACCATCCAACTCCTCAGGAATGTTCTTGCTTATCGGGTTGATGGACGAAGAAAGATGGTATCGTGGGGGTTCTTAAAGCACCTTGCACTTTCTTTTATCTTATTAGGGGGACGGTTATGGAGCCAGCTCAACGGAGCGAGCTTTTTCTTTTATTGAGGGCCACCACCACTATCTCCCATTGCCGCCCCTTAGATCCCATTGCCACCACCACCTAAGTCCACCACTGGTGGTTAGTGGTGCTAGCTTACTGCCAGCATGAGCCGCCTCTAATCCTACCACCACCACCTATTGCTGCCCCTTCCCACCATTGGAGTAGCCAAGGACCTCTCTCTCTCTCTCTCTCTCTCTAATGCCAAGGCACTAACAATTTTGCTAGTGCCTTGGGTCTCTTTGTATCAAACCAACTCTCCCTCTCATGATCCCTCCAATCCATCCCCTCTCATGTCCTCTCTCTCTCTCTCTCTCTCTCTCTCTCTCTCTCTCTCTCTCTCAAATGCCAAGGCACTAGCAATTTTGCTAGTGCCTTGGGTCTCTTTGTATCAAACCAACTCCGCCTCTCATGATCCCTCCAACCCATCCCCTCTCATGTCCCCTCCTCTCTCTCTCTCTCTCTCTCTCTCTCTCTCTCTCTCTCTCTCTCTCACACACACACACACACACACACACACACACACTCACACACACACATCCCCCCACCTCTCTCTCTGTGCTCACACCTCTCTCCAGCCCTTTCCCTTCCCTTTCTCCCCCCCCCCCCCCCCCCCCCCCTCTCTCTCTCTCTCTCTCTCTCTCTCTCTCTCTCTCTCTCTCCCCATCGCCCTCTCCAACCCCCTATCTTTCTCTCCGTCCGACCCTCTCTCTCTCTCTCTCTCTCTCTCTCTCTCTCTCTCTCTCTCTCTCTCTCTCATCGTGACGAGCCTGATGATTGAGTCGAATCATGCCTTGAGCTTGTTAATGCAAGCTTTGAGATTGTGATTCTCTTTTTGGAGGTGTTCAATGAGCCAAGCTTGCTTCGAGCAGCCAGGACAACCGCAAAGCTCAACCGTTTCCTCACAAGGTTTTGGGGTTGTAGTCTTCTCTTTGGTTGTCATATCGCCCACGATGGGACTAGGTTGGCTTGTAGCGTAGGAACACCGGCTAAAGTGTGTGAGTGTATAGACTAGTGTAAACCTAAAAGATAATGTATGTGGCGGCCGCGTTGGCTAGGATCGAGTGTGAGGCACAAAAGGAGGCACATTGAGGTTGAGCAAGGCTGAGCAGCAGGACTGAACTACGATGCTCAATTGTGAGGTTGAGCAAGGTAGAGCAGCGAGGCGCTAGGAGGTAGAGTGCAAGAATGTACTACAAGGCTGAGCAAGACGAGCAAAGAGTGAATGCATGTGGGCTTGCAGCAACAGACACAACTAAGATCTAACGCCACCGCACAAGGTAGCCCTGCACGCTTGAGGGAGGCCAACGATGGAGAGGAGGGTGCTTGCTAGGGCAGAGAGAGAGAGAGAGAGAGAGAGAGAGAGAGAGAGAGGGAGAGAGGGGGAAGGGAAGGGTCGGTGGAAAGAAAAGAGGGAGAGGGGGGGAGGGATTGTGAGAGGGAGAGAGGGGGAGGGATTGAGTGAGAGGGAGAGGGGGGGAGAGCATTGCCTTTTTTTTTCATATAAAGAGGAAAAAAGGAATGAAAAGGAGTTTAAGTCAAAAAGAAAAAAGGCTCTCCCAAGCAAAGCAATAGTGATATCGCTATTAGTGTAAGTTTTTAAAAAAAGTCTCTCTCTCTCTCTCTCTCTCTCTCTCTCTCTCTCTCTCTCTCTCTCTCTCTCTCTCTCTCTCTCTCTCTCTTTCCATAACTCTCTCTCTAAGCCCCCTATCTCTCTCTACCCACCCCCTATCTCTCTCTCCCCACCCCCTACCTCTCTCTCTCTCTCTCTCTCTCTCTCTCTCTCTCTCTCTCTCTCTCTCTCTCTCTCTCTCTCTCTCTCTCTCCTATCCACCTTTTGTCCTACAGTAAGAGAGATCCACCATTTTCTTCCCTTTTGTCCGACAGTAGGAGAGATAGGAAAAAGAGAGAGAGAGAGAGAGAGAGAGAGAGAGAGAGAGAGAGCAAGAGAGAAAAAGAAGAAGAAGAGAATTTTAACGTCGTAGGAAACTGTCCCAAGAGACCTTAAAGATCTATCCAATGAGGGGGGGGAGAGAGAGAGGGAGGGAGGGGAGAAGAGGGAGTGAGATTGATAGAAAGAGAGAGAGAGAGAGAGAAGGGGGGGGGATGAGGAGAGAAAGAGAAGGGCGAAGAAGGGGAAGGAGAGGGGCAGGCGAAGAGAGAGAGAGAGAGAGAGAGAGAGAGAGAGAGAGAGAGAGAGAGAGAGAGAGAGAGAGGGGAGGGAACGGGTTAGAGAGAGAGAGAGATAGGGGGACCAAGAGAGGAAAATTGGAGAGAGAGAGAGAGAGAGAGAGAGAGAGAGAGAGAGAGAGAGAGAGAGAGAGAGGTTATATAGTGATAGGGAAAGAGAGAGAAAGAAGAGGAGAATCTTGAGGAAGAAGGGTGATTGTTGGAGGAGGGAGGGTGGCTAGAGGAGTAGATGGAGAGAGAAGGTGGAGGAGCAAGGGAAGAGGAGGAAGCACATGGGCGGCAAGAGGAGGAAGGGGAGGTAGGGAGGGAGGTCCTCCAAAAAAAAAAAAACTCGCTCCATTGAGCTCGCTCGAAGACCTAACTCTCTTATTAGGGGATCATTCCTTAGACGCTTTTCATGCAATTCCAACAATCTCCTCATGATAGCGGGAGGATACACTCTCCATTGTTTTTGCTCTCTTGTATGTAATCATTATGGATAAGTTGGTAGAATTGTCACAAATGTGAGAGATAGCCAGAGTTAGATCTTCTCAGTATGCACATAAAGGTGTAGCCATGCAAGATAAGAGCAATAAATCATAGATCTCTCTAGCATTCAAATAGCTATGATCATGACCAATTATGGATGCACAAAAGGTAGCACCGTCGATGCATAAGAAGCAGGCATGGACTAAGAGTTGGGACAGCAAGGTAGCGGTCATCATAGCCAAGCCAAGCTAGATCATCATGCCATGTAGGACCATTTCCAGCATATCGAATAAAAGATAGACATGTTGATAATCTCATTAATCAAAGGGTGTTAGGTAGTAAAATCATTAAAACCATGAGTGCCTTTGTGTAGGATGTGTGAGGGTTTGTGTAGTGTGCATGCAGGACATTGTTGTGTGTTTTACAATTGTTTAATCATTGCCAACACTCTGAGCTTCTCAATGTAAGTGCCCTTTCCCTCTATATGCTCTACACACACATACAAACATGCATGCATGCATAAGTTTCAACATGCATATACAGATACTCATAAATGCATGCACAAGCAGGACATCGTTGTGTGTTTTGCTGCTGTTTATTGCCAACACTTTGAGCTTCTCAATGTAAGTTCCCGTTCCCTCTATTTGCCACACACACACACACACACACACACACACATGCAAACATACATTCATGCACAAGTCTGAACGTGCATATACAGATATGCATAAATACATACACAAGCACACATTCTTGAAAAGTACACCCATGTGTGCGCGTGCGCATTCACATATACAATAATGCACAAATGCAAGAAGAAATTGGACAAATTTTGCAATATTTGATGCATGCATGCTAACTCAAATACAATTTGTGCACTACATGCACATATGTGCACACACAAATGCGCGCTTAAAAATGCACACATAAAATCACAAAAAATGTCCGCATACCCCCCAAGACCAAACCCCATCACCTCTTTGTTGGGAGACAACCACACACATGAGTTTTGTTGACCCCGGTGGCAAAACACAAACTAAAATTAAATGAGTATAAGCAATAGTAAACTTGGACCAAAAAGGGTAAGACAGTGGTCCACCCCAATCCCAAATTGGCCGTAGCTGAGTTCTTTATCGATGATCCCACCACTTCCATTTCATTTTAGGTCCTCTTGGATTTAGTTCAAAGAGGGCCACTTGCTTGCACTAGCTAACTTTTCTTGGCCTTCCCAACTCTGTCTATGCGAAGCTGGCTCTACCCCTACATTATAGCTCTACAAGACAATGGATTTGCAACTATTAAAGTGAAAGTGTCCAAGGTATTTGAGCATAGAGTGTGCAAAACCACCCTTGCAAATCAGACGTGCATGTGACCGGCCCCCATGGGTTTGAAGATAGAGTGCATTTAGTGAGGCAGGATGCAAATTTCAAATGAGCTAGCCATAAATGAGGGGGGTTGAAAGTTCATTTATGAAGAATAACGATACGAGGTGTGCGTGAGGAGGGGGCATTGGGCAACATCAAAGAGGCCAATGAATGCGTTCCTCCTCAATAATGGTTAGTCGCTCCTTTACATGCCCTCATTTATGGATAACTTCAACCTTCCAAATTTCTTGACTTTATGGTCTTTAAATAAAAGGCTCCCAACTTCCAAGTCCCAATCTTGGAATATCTAAAGGCTACAAGCCAAAACTACGAAAATCGACGTGGACAATGATGCCTTTTGTCTACCGTTCAAAGTATACATGATACATACATATTTCAACTATACCAAATACCATTTCAACATGGCAACTCAAATATTTTCCACTAAGGAACTAGGGAGGATGCACACGAGATGTTCTTGGGTTGGGTTCAGATTGTCGAGCCAAACAACCCTTCTCTGGGCACATGTCCTCTGTGGCATACAATGGTTGGAGAAAAGCTCAACTCACTGGTTTCCATAACCACCTTTGAATAGGCGGCCTTGTACCCTCGAACACACACAAGGTCCGCCATCTTTTCGGTGCAATATGCAGACAGAGTTTTGAGCCTGCAAGCCCACCACAAAGAGACCAAGGCTTTAGCCACGAGCCCCAACCTCATTTGTTCATGTAGGAGCAAAAAATGATGGTCTTGAGCTCGTTTGTCGTCGGTGTGAACTGCACGTTTGTGGAAAGGGTGAGAAGCTACGTGTTGCACAGTCTGAATGCGCCCTTAGTTCAACCCTTGCTCATTGATGTTCTCAAATTGATGCTCCTTCCATTAGAGTGGATATGAACGGAAATTTATGTCCTTGCCTACATTTTAGAGAATTTTTCATTACATCTTAGCTCGCATTGTGAACAAGTGCATAAAATGGCTTGTGAGGTATGGTTGCCCTTACTTTCTCGAAAACAACAAAGTAAGGGAGAGGGGTAGAGTTTGCTAATGCACAACAAATGGGATTAGCATTGTGTCATCACTGCAGATAGACAATTTTTCTAAGGATGACCTCACATACGGTAGGAAGGCTCCAACTCTGTTTGAGAAGAGTATGGACGACAGCAACTTGCATTTGATAATGTTGAAGGGCCATGATAGAACTTCGTTGAGTGAAAATACCACTACTGAAGAGCGCCTTTCTCTACTTCTAAGAAGGACAAGACTGCATAAATCCTTCTTTAATAAAATTTTCCAAATCGCTCTACCAAAGGGACAAACATTCAATGAAGTACCCTACTCTTAATGATTATATATATTTTAGTGATTGCAAATTCTTGTCATAGCTGCTTGGAGAGAGCTTTCAACCTTGTTGTTCACATGCATCAATACACACCGCTACTTAGTGCTCCCTGTCCCTATGCGCTCACGACTCAACGTCCTTTTTAAGGTATGATCGTAGCCCCTTAATGGGTCTCTCCCAACTCACCTTGCATGTAGTGACCACTTCAATCCTTTATAGTGCGTTGATGTTACTTAAATCACCTCTAATCCATGCAATGGCGGCTACAACTTTTCACGCATGCTCAAGAGACACTTTAGCTACAAAATGTTATGATTCTACTCAACTTCAAAAGGGTTGGCACAAAGCCTATCAAGAACAAAATGTTAGAATTCTACTCAACTCCTAAAAGGGTTGGCACAAATCCTGTCAAGAACAAAAGTGGGAAAACTCCTCTATGTTCACGTGCGTCCATCCTCCGTTTCTCTTTCCTTCCTCATCAAGCAAAACCAAGTAGACTGTGTAGACTGAGCGATAGCGAGCTATTTCTTTGGCCTTGTCCCACTATCCCTCCCCAACATTTTCTATGTCTTCCTCCTCAAATCCCCATACATGGCAATCAAAGTTTTCCAACGAGAGCTAATGGACTTTTTGCAGCTCCTTAGCTGGCCTCTTTTGTTGGTCCCCCGTTTTTTCTTCCTACCTAAACTCCGTGCCTTTCCAAGTCTGAATGGAGCTTCTGAACCTTTTCCATTATTGTATTATGCCTTCAAAAAACCTATCAACATTCCTCTTGGCAAGGTGTTAGGGGTCCATGCTCATCGAGACGCAATCCTAGATGCCATCTACTCAAGTGCTAATTAAGGTTGACCATTCGAAAAGTCTCCACAAGCACATCTTCTTTCAAAGAGACAGTGGCATGGCTTGCCCTTGTAAAAGGGTTTCCAAGTGCCCCCTCACCCCTCTTGACAAGTGACTCTTCCTTCCTTCTCAAAAGAGCCGACAAAGGCCACACCCTAAAAGAAGCCCAATAATAAAAAGTTAAGCACTCTAGTAGGGTATGCTGCTTAGACTCTTAAGTTTTCAACCCTTCACTCGTCCTTAAGCAAACCCAAGAAGAGGGGCACCATGTCAAGCTTCTTGATTCCTTAAATGAGGGGATTGAATGTGAGGTCCCCACCCCACCGTATCAAACGGCGGATCTGATGGTGAACCTGGTGGCCACTAGATCTATAGTGGAAGCAAACAAAGTGGTTCAGGGTTCAACTAGCGGACGATCTCCTCTGACAAAGTGAATCGAGTTCGAGCCTACTAGCAATGAGATCTAGCTCCACCTCGCAGGGGAAGCGTACTTAACCTATCTAGCGATCCTAAGACCCACCTTCAAAGAGGAGAGAAACCTCGAGTGCCTTTTTTCCCATGTTTCAGAGGCACGTACACTTGAGACTTCGCCGCTCTAGGGGCAATGAGTATTACTAGTATCACTATGGGGACAGAGAGTTCCCGATCAATCGGGACCACCCTTCTCATAGGCGTTGGCAACCTGAGCCAAGCCCCCACTTTCCACCCCCACACTCACACTTCCTTGTGTGTCCTAATTACTACCACAATGATTGTTCAACATAAACATTCCTTGATTAAATTCCAAATCACAATGTTCATTAAGACATCCCTTCAATCAGTATTGCAAAGCGGCACCAAGACAGTATTCTAGTAAAAATGCTACTCAAACTTATTCATTAAAATTCCAATGTTCTGGACGTACAACATCCCCTCTCCAGTGAGAGTTTACTCCTCCCGTTGTCGCCTAGCTGCCCATACAACTAGGTATGTCCACCACATAGAAAGCACGACATGGACACTCCCACCGCATAGAAAGCAAGACGTGGGTTCCCACCGCATAGAAAGCAAGTCGTGGGTATCCACCGCATAGAAAGCAAGTCGTGGATTCAAGAGCCCTTAACGAGGACCTCTGCCCCCTGTGATCAGTAGGGGGATCATGACTAATTCAACATTGGAAATAGAATGAACATGTCGAGCTAAATTTTCCCTAGCAGACATTCTTTCCTATTGCAAACAGTATATCCATCAATCATTTCTTTCCTACCTTAGACTTAAATGTACAATGAATTCAAATGCCAAGATTTCCGTGGGATTTCTCCAACATGTATGGGGATATGTTCTTTCCTAGCTAAACGTGTGCAATGTTAATTAAACAACTGAATAAAATTGTGACCTACCTCTTCCACTTCTTCGTCAATGGATCGTGAGATGGCCGGTGCTTGTTCGTCCATGGGAGCTTTTCCCTTTCCATTCACATTGCTCGTTCCCGCCTCGCGGTCGTGGGCACCACCGAAGCGAATTCTCTTAACCGAGGCCATTTTATACTTACTACTTTAAATGATAAACTTGAAGAAAAAGAGCTAAGGTCCGAGAGCATCATAACAAACCAAATGGCAGATTAGAATCATTGAAGGGTCCTTCTTATGCAAGGGTTTAGATTTTTCCTTCGAGACCTAGCAATTTTATGGGTAATACTTTACTTATCCTATGGGAACCGGCTTTAAAGTTAATTACTTGGCTTAGATGATTAAGGAATTTCAGAATTTTACTAATTAATTTACAAGAGATATGGATTAAATAAGCTCAATCACTTTACTAGTGTAATAAGAAAGATGCAGAGTTACCGCATGCATAGGTGGTAAGAAATTTTCTTCTTAGTGGCCTAATGAAGGATTAATTTTACCTTAATCACATCTTAATGTGTGAGAAAATTGAATTTAATTTAATTACAACACTATCGAGTGGTAAAAGAATGAATTTCATCAAATCTATATTATTACCGGCTGACAATTAATTAACTATGCTGCCTAGAGAGAGAATTCTCTTCTAATCATGTATTAATCATAGATTAAGAATGATGAATGGGTGCATAAATTAGCTAATTAGATGATGATTATGTAATGGAATATAGCTATGTAAATTTAGAGAGCAACTATTGGGAATTATAGCTAGGATTAAGCATAGTAGACGAGGTATTTGGAGAATAATGAAGAGAATTAAGAAGAGCAGGAATTAAACCATGATTACCGTGATTAAGGGTTGAGAATCCTTTTGATTTTCTGATCCAAATGAATCCTCAAGATGAGAATTTCGGCAGCACCTCCCTCCTTGCTTCTCCTTCAAAAACTGTGTGTGTGCCGGCAGCACCTTCTCAAGGTGTGTGTGTAGGTGTGTGTGTGTGTGTACTGGGTGTGTGTGTGTGTGTGTGTGTGAGCACACCTTTAAATAGGCTCCTCAAGGCTGAAAATCGATCTCGGTTGCTATAAGCATCTGAGTGAGCACTCCCTCCTTGCATTGGCAAGTGTAGTTGCCTACCTACCAAGTGTCCAGTTGGTCAGTTTAACTGGCTCTCACACCCACTCTCTAGCATGGAAACTCTCCTACAACTCCTACAAGGCAGGAGGGAGCCCCCTAGTTGCTAAAGCTGGCTCAGAGTGGCCTGGAACCTGCTCCCACACAGCCTCGAGCCCCGGTGCCTCCCCGGACAATTTTTGGAAAATTTGGTTTTAGGCTAAAACAGGTCATACGAGTTGGAATTTGATGCCGAAAATTGCTATACCAAGCCCTAACTAAGGCGTACTGGTCCGAGTACTTGCCATATTTAGCAGCCCCCGGGGTCCGAAAATGCATTTTTTCAAATTTGGGGTACGGGTGCAGTTGTTCAAGATTGGACGGGTCGGATGACCAAAAACTTTTTATTTTTGGAAATTTTCTACAAAAATTATTTTAATTCACATTTTGAAGCTTTAAAACATTCTAAACATCATGGCACTGACAGAATTCAGAAAACTGCTAAAAATAATAACTTTTTCCATTATGTTCATTTCATGGTACAATGGTGCTCTTTTTGGGTCGGGTCAGAGACCTTACATTGAAGAACCACCATCCTCCATGCCGAAGAGCTCTAGATGCGGTTTGTAAATTCAAAATGGATCAAAGGTGCTCTTAGGATGAACCCCCATTGCTAACATGACCTTTTCCAATAGAGGCGCAAAATGAAAACAACAAGTCTTGCCTAACTTCTCCTACATGGGAGGGGCATCCTCAATCTAGCAATCTTTTTATTTCTTCTGGAGTCATTTTGGAGAACTAGGGCTTGCCAAAGCTTTTTATCTAACCGTCAAGGTTGCTGGTCGGGGGGGAGAGGTTCCTAACCCTTCATCTTGCTGCCCTTTCTTGAATGGAATCTCTGTTGCAACCGACGGATTGACATGCACCTGACACCTCAGCACGCATAATTCCAAGCAAGCAATGGGAAAAGCAGCAACAACAATGGGAATGTGCAGGTGAACCAGTGATACAGTTCTCTGCACCCTACACAATCTCTGCAGTGTACCTGGCCCCCCTCCCAACAACCTTGACGACAGAGAATGGTAGTCATTTAATGACCATTCCCATAATATTGACTCCCACCATGGCTCCCGGCCTCCACCAATTGCCATGTGGTCGTCAATATTATGGAGAATGGTCATTAAATGATCGTTCCCTACCCCAAAAAAGAAGAGCTCATTGAAAACTTTGCTGATTTTGGTTCAGATTTGAAGGATTTATCGATATTGATGCTAAAACTTGATAAATTGCAGGTCTTATTCAAGGCAAGCTTGGAATGTAGTTGAGATATTGCAATTTTAGCCGGTCAAAAGTGCACTAAACCCTGGGCTTTTTTGTGAACACTATGTGGTAGCATCATGCGCTTAAGAGGGATGGTGTGAGGGCTCTATAGGTATCTACACTGTTATCAAAGGGGGAGGGATCCCCCCCCCCGCCCCCACATGTGTGGATACCTCATTTCCCCAACCTGTGTTCCCTGCAGCTGCGGCTACACAACAATGCAATAAAGAGAGAGAGAAGTGGTCATCGGAGAGAGAGAAGTGGCCGATGACCGCTGGCGGTACTAGTGTACAATATGCTGCTTCTCTAGTGAGAATTTCGAAATGTAGAGCTAATGTAAAAAGAGAAATGGCAAAGACTGAAATACAGTATATTCTGCTACACAGCTTTATCGTAGTTTTGAATTATGCCCGCAGCCCCACATTCAACGATATCCGCAATGCAGCAGCACAAATAGCAACCAACAATGCAGCAGGCCACTGCTACTCTCGAGTCTTGGGCCTTAAATTAGAATGGAGGGTTAGGCTTAGAACGTAGAGAGAGAAAGAGAGGGAGACAAGTCACAAAAGAAGGGCGGCTCCCCTGTTCCATCTTCTCTGCGGCGCTGCGCAGGTGGCAGCTCTCTAATAAGAGAAGGTAGGCCAAGAGAGCGAGCGAGCGGAGGGGGGGCGCGCGTGCTCTGCTTCTTGCGTATTGGGCGAATTTGGGCGTTCCTCGGTTTAGAGAGAGAGAGAGAGAGAGAGAGAGAGAGAGAGAGAGTCTCCTGCTCCACTTCTTTGTGAATTGGGGTTTTGCACTCGCAGCGCAGAGGACTTCCTTCCATGACCGCGGCCACTACATCTAATACCGCCAGCAGAGGCGACTGGGCGTGGCCCCTGAAACCGCCTCCCCCTCCGATGATGCCATCCCCTTCTCCACCCCTGGAGCTTCAGTTCCTGCCCCCTTCTGCGGCTGCCGCTGCCGCTGCCGCTGCCGCTGCCGCTTCTTCTGCAACACGCCCCCCAGCTGCCTCCCCTTGGACTGTCGACCCCTCGCGCCTACAAAAGCTCATGATGGGTACTGTGGCTGTTGTGCCCCCCTCTCCGGGGCCTTCTAGCTTTATTGGCAGTCGTGCCCCCGTCTCAGACTTTGGTGCCTTCTTTGACCCGGGGATTAACAAACCTCTCCCATCTGGATGGGAACGCTGCCTCGATCTCAAGGTATGCTTCCTTACTGCCGCTACTGGGTTCATGTATGGCTTCTAATGTATCCTTTTAGTGGTTGGTGCTTGTGAACGGCAACGGAAGCAGAGTCTCTGACCTTTCTTACATTTGAAGATGTCTGTATGTTCAGCATGCATGTCTGTAGTTTTTATTTGGACTTGCCATTTTAATTCTGCGGAAGTGAGTATCTCTATTGGAATATTTTTGGCAGATTGTCAGTTAGTTGAACCTCAGTAGCGAGCGTAAAAATCTTGTTTGCAGATGATGCCTTGTATAGAAGTGTGTTTGTATGGGGTCTCTTTGGCCTGGCGCAGGAGCGAGAGTGTCCCTTTGGTGAATTCACAGGCACCTGAGTTGTGCTTTGCTTAACAACATTGTCCTTGTTTTTTCGTATACCCCTTGTTTATGGAAGAGCATTCTCCACAGCACAGTATGCCTGTTTTTGTGCTACCGCTGTTACTAATTATGTCTTTCTACGGTGTTTTCCTGTTGAAGTGCTGATGTTGTGTTTTTCCTTTCTCTCACTCCCATTTTGTGTGTTGGGCTTGCAGTCAGGCGAAGTCTTCATCAAGAAGTGTGAAATGATGACAAACAAAACAGGGAACTTACCAAGAATGGCCTGTTGGCTATCCACACAATCGAGTGACATGAAGCAACATTGTGCAAGAGCGAGAAAAACAGGTGAACAAACTGTGCAAATAGATGAGCAGAAGGTTGACTGGACTTCAAATTGGATGCTAGGTAAAGTCATACCACCGCCAACTCCAAATGCAGTGGGCAGAGGACCGTCGGCCTTCATGAAGGTGGATGCCAAGGTGTATTGGGAGGAGGAAAGGCCGAGCTCACCAGACAAGGGGCCTCTGTGCCTCGACCTGGATTTAAGACTAACAAGCGACAACAGGAGCAGGCTTGCGAGTGAAGCGCCAGATATTTTATCCTCTCAAAGTCTTAAGCCTGCATCATCAACAATAAATAGCCGGGATTTCTCTGTGCTTAGCAGAGTACAGACATGGAAGTGGCAGCCCGCTGCACGTGAGAATGACAGGCCTGCTAGCATTCAAGAGATGGTTAGTGAGTCTACCATGGCTACAGCTGTCTGCTCGAAGTGCTTGATGTATGTTTTGCTGAAAAAGAGTAATCCCACTTGCCCCCGGTGCTTCAATCCCATAATTCTCGACTGTGGTGCTCCGACCTCTTCTGTAAAAAAGAGACCTCGGCTTGAGCTCTCACCTGATGACCTCTCATTATCTACTGATTCATCACGATAAGCTTCTTGTGAATCCTTGTCGAGGCTCATTCTTATTCTTGTGCCATGATAGTATTAAAGTAATTAGGTCTATCCATACAGGTGTTGTACCACGATGCTCGTGTTAATCTTGTTGTTCAGTTAGGAGTTGAGTTATGCACCATGCATGGATGATACTGGCAGTTTGTGGTGGACGTATGTATGTTGTGATCGGTTCCTGTAATCATTATTTTCCTTGGTAGTATGGATGGTTACTATTGTATAATTTTAGGTCAAAGTGGCTTGGTGGCTCACTGGGCATGGTATATCTTCTTTGAA
This sequence comes from Adiantum capillus-veneris, assembly GCF_014529385.1. Classification (NCBI taxonomy): domain Eukaryota; kingdom Viridiplantae; phylum Streptophyta; class Polypodiopsida; order Polypodiales; family Pteridaceae; genus Adiantum; species Adiantum capillus-veneris. The sequence goes on from NC_140947.1 coordinate 147,678,421, forward strand.
TTGTCAACTTGTTTTGTTTGGCATCACATTGTTCCCTTCAACCATGCTGTGACCTGTCACTATTTGCAAGATCAAAGGTTCTTCTCATGTTTGTTTACTTCTGTGTATGAGGATTTCTTCATCCTGGCAATGTAGGCACACATTGGGACTTGTTTAACTATTGTAAGGAAAAACATTGTAGCTCTTTGTCTTATCGATTACCTTAGTTCTTGTTCCCATTAATAATGGGACCACTCTGCTGTGGGCCATTCTTCACTTCTGGATCATAGGCTCCTAGGTTTGGAATTAAGATATGTTGGACAGAGCATTTTATGTTTTGTGAGGTGCACAAAGTTTAAAGGAAGTGCTGCATCTGAAAAAGGCTAGAGGTGGTGGATGCTAGGAGCTACCCAATTGGGGGGGGGGGGGGGGGGGGGGGGGGGGGGGGGGGGGGGTGTTGGAAGGAAAATGGAGGGCCCGGCGGAAGAGTGCCTCAACTCAAGCCAATTAAGTTTTGCCATGGAGGAAGAACGCCCCTTTGCTTTTTTCTTCTGCCTCCTAGTCTGAACCCACCCTAAGACACCAAAGCAGATTTCAATCTTCAACGCTTCACATGCAAAAGGGTCAATTTTATGCATAACTCCCTTCTTCACTAAGGCTTGTTTTAGAAAAGTCAAAGATTTCGGGGCACAAAGGCATGCTCCTGTTTCTATTGCTGTTCATGAAGTGGGTCATGGGGGGAAAGAGGAGAGAAAACTGTGTATTGCACTTTCGATGGTGAGTCGGATCAGCCCTTTAACCTCGACACTAAGGGAGCTGCAGATCACAATTATGCTGCATGCATGCGCTTTTTAGTCCACATGTGTGCAAACCCCCCCCCCCCCCCCCCCTTTAAAAAAAAAGATTTGGTTTACGGGTTTACGAGCTCTCTCTCTCTCTCTCTGTGGAACTTGGTTCCTGGTCTCTCTCTGGAGTCTGGAACTCTGTCTGTCTCGAAAGGTCTGCGAGGGCTGTGGGCGGGCAGTTGCCGACCTGCCGCTCTTTTATAAGTACTGTGTGCTCGTCCATGCTTGTTGAAGCTGGGACACGAGGGAAGTGCGTGAGCTCTCTCTCTCATGGTGCGCACATGCGCCGATCACAAAGGGTAAAAGAGTGCTCCAGTTCAGCAAGGCCCACCACGCCTCTACACGTAGAGAAATGGATAGCCACCATTGTGGCCACAATTGGAGCCCCCCCCCCCCCCCCCCCCCCCCCCCCCCAATCCCGTTCAGCAACCGTTCCCTCTGCTCGCATGGTGGGAGCTAACATGCAACACTTCCAGGTCTGCAAAAGCTGTGACTGCCTGCTCTACACATTGAAGATCAGCAATCAGTCAGCCAGCAACGATCGCTGGCTGAAGCAGCTCAGGTGCGCAAAGTGACAACCGGTAGATGTGTTCACTCTGCCATCGGACGCACGATTGATCGTTCCATGTGTGCACTACATCTCTCTCTCTCTCTCTCTCTCTCTCTCTCTCTCTCTCTGTGTTTTTGTATGTGTGAGGTTATGAAGTGGAAAGGAGGGGGGAATCATCCTAGTCAGTAATTAGATTTATATGTACTTTGAGCAATATGTGTGTTCAAATTAGTAGAGCTGGATGGAGCTCTGATGACGTGGTCACGCGAGGCTGTCACCCGTAAGCCTGGAGAGCGTCTGACAGGAGTGCAGAGCGAAGACCGGGAGCAGCAAGTAGAGAGAGGGAGAGCCGGGCGCAGGCAAGAGAGAGAAACTCAATGCGAAGCTGTGGCGACCGGCATTGATTTTTTGCAACTATGCCTTTTTAGGCATAGTTAAGCTACTAAGCAAGTCAAAAGCTGCAACGTGTCAGAGCTCGTGAGCGAAACTAACTCTCGCGTGACCATAGCCTAAGGAAAGGCGCCTTTGCGCCCCTGGTAATATGTGCCTAAATAATATATATATATATATATATATAGGTATGATGGTGAATGTTGTTGTAGGCCGAGGAAGGCTGTTATATTGAAACGTCAAAACGGTGAGCCCGTCCTCGTCCTGATGAATTATATAGAATATAATAGGCTACGATTGTGCGATGCGACAAAACTTGACTTGAAATAAGGGTGAAAGCGATGCTCACTTTTTTACTGTGCGGAAAGAACCCCGCGAGAGAGAGAGAGAGAAGAGAGAGGCTGGGCAGTGGGTGGTCAACAAGTGCGCTTCACCTTCACCTTGAAGGTTGAGCATCACGGGGAGGTTGGGTAACGGCGCGGGTACGTTACGCATGCTTTTTATCAGTCGCTCTCCGGCCTCGCCCTACACAATACATTATTTACACGACTATCAAGCGCACACATGCCTCCCTAGTGCAATAAATTATTTCCTCATCCTCACATGTATCATGCCAAAGTGCCATCAATGATCATTCCCTCATCCTTGCAAGTTGCATATCAATATCCTATGATCATTAGCCAGCTACCAAAGAAAGGAGTCAGGACCTTGTCATCCTAATTCCTAAATTGCATCAAACAAATTATGCTCTCCCCATTCTTTTATGATGACACGCCACCACCTCCACCACCACTCCATAGCTATGCCCCCTTCTCCAACATTGCTTTTAGAGAAAGTTGCCACTTCCACTAGGGTAGACGCGCCCGATAAGGAGACGGGCTCTGGTGTAAAGCTACCTCACCTCAATATAGAATTTCTTTTTGAAAGAGCATAAAATAGCTACATTATTAAAATAATTTTTTTCCATTGGTTGCATAGGGCCCACGAAGTCTATCTTTTTTGGAGCCTTGCTTTGTTACATAATCTAAACGAGTATAATGATCATGCCATAACTTCCCAAACAAAGCTTAGAATGTCCTTGCCTTAACAGGCTGATTGCAACAAGCTCTCTCTATAGCTGAACATTTTATTATGATGATAGATTTGTACATTTCATCATCTTTGTAGTGGCTCCACTAGGACAATATCTCCACAGGTTATGGATACCAACGCAAAATTGAAAACATGGTAGAAACCTAGAAATATCAAGAACCATAATGCAGTGGATCTGGCGATCTACATAAAAAAACACGAGAGATGAACTAAGCATACTGTGTAACATGGAGGTACAAGAAGTGTGAATCAAAGGACCAAAAGCTAAATCCTCATGACCTTTCCCTACAAAGTTTAGGAAAAACAATAATCTTTTTTTTCTTGGGGACTAAAAGAGGAAAAACCATAATCTTAACCATACACTTGTGCTTTTTCAAAGAGGAATTTTGAGAAATTTAAGCTTAAAAAATAAAATAAAAATCTATTGGTTTGTTGTAAGTCAAGGTGACATATTTCCTTTCCCTCTTGCTCGTGACGAGCATTGTTGAATATTCAAGCATCGCGATTGTAAGCTAAGCATACACTTTTCTGAAAATCTTATAACTCTCTTTGCGAGTGGAAGAGAGATTTCATTACAATATTGCACGTTGTAATGGCACCATCATGTTAAGGTCAAAATTTGAGGTAGGGTTCTAGAATATCTCGCCCTTTAGAAGGTTTAGGTGGTCCAGTGGTCCTTCTACATGCCAAATTTCCCTTGGTCTATACTTTTGACTAGTCCCCCTTCTACTAAACCCACAAAGAGACGTCATGACCTCTTTTTGCCAAACCTTTCTTTTAGAGAAGAGGGGGGCTAGAATCATGCACCACTAGAAAAAAGGATGACCTTGTCAAAAATGGCTTATCGAACTCAAACTACTATATATAACAAGTGAAAGGGTCACGGTGGCTTTCTATAATAAAAAAAAGTGAAAGTTATTAGGTTGAGTTTAGTTGGGATCAATCTTCAAGAAAGAATTGCCTCAGCTTGGCCTTGAACCAGTTGAAAATCGAGACTAGCCGATTGCAAACCATGGTGAAAGGAAGAAAAACGATGAATTATGTGAGAAAATAGTTCAAAAATCTTGCAAATTTATGCTAGTATTTCGGTTTGCTTGTTTGTGAGGAGGAAATTTGATCAACAATCGTTTAATAAAAAAAACTTTCTTAAATATTGATTAAAATTAATTTATAGAATGCAAGAAAAGTCAAGCTATGTGAGGTTGTGAAATGAAATGTGAAATAAAAGGAACTCATCAATGTGTGTGTGTGTAGAATTAACTAGAATTATGCAAGGTGAAGCTTGGCTTTAACATTTTAAAACAATAAATTGCAAGAAAAGTAAAGACATGCGAGGATGTGAAATGAAACGTGATATAAAAAGATCCATTTACTATTTCAAAACTAAAATGACATTTAAAGTAAGTATCAATCATCAATGAAAACATTGAAAGTATGCCTAAGCAAACTCTCCTCTAAGGCTTTTAGACAGCCAAAAAATTGAAGGTGACGAGTAGCTCTTTCCTCCCATTCTATTTATTATGGCCACATTGTTCTTCCATTTAACACTAGGTGACATAATAACATAACATTTTCTCAATTGCAAAATAGGTTGAGGCTTGGGCTATCATGACCAAGGATATGATGGACAAGGCAAAACTTTGTTTTAAAGATGGTCAGGGGAAAGGGATAGAGGTGCACGGCAAACTATTAGCCCCGAGGTGGTCTAACTTGAGGTTGGGGAGCACCATGGGGGAGTTGGTGCAAAAGTGCAATAGAGTAACAGAGATACTAGAATGGGGGGAAGTAACCAGATACTTTCAGAATTTCGTCTCGCACTAGTCCCCTTGGCTGTCTAAAGCTGTTGGTGTAATTCTAAACCCATATTGGAAAGGAGTTGTTAGAAACATGAACAATAAAGGACTATATCGATTAATCCACTTCTGAGATGAAAACTACAAGTGCTGGAAATCCTCTGACCAGTTGGCTACCCAGCTTCAACTCAATGGCATTAAGAGGCTACTTGTCAACAGAGCTGTAGAAGACTTGGACAATATTCTGATGCATATATGGGAATTTAGTTCTGAGTGGAATGCTTGGAAATGGCCCATGTAATGGAATTGACCTATTAACTTGAGAGTAGCAAAAATTATGAGAATGCTTTTAAGAAATTACTTTGTGAAGCATAGCGGGTGAACATAGTTGAAGATAACAACATAATCATAGCAATTAGTTGACTTGGCATGAACAATACTTTTGCACAAGAGAGAATTTAAAGAACATGACAACAGTAGAGGACCAGATTTATGTGGAGCGGGTCCCCCCTCCAATAGGCATTTGTATTATGATTTCTCCCATTAAGAGAGACTTGTTACAATACAATCTTTGTGTTCCTTGTGACCTAGGTGATGCAATGAAGACGGAAAGCTTCATGCATCACAAACATAACATAAACTTTGAAGAAATCTTTAACTATCCCAAGCCTCAGTCCGAAGACCTCAAACACCTTCGAAGGTGGAGAGAGCTAGTTGGGAATGACGGTAGGGAAGAGGAAGAAGATACATTTCATAGGAGAAAGAATTAGCTCCTCACTTATCATAACTCTTCTTGGTAGCATACATAATAGCATAGTAATGAAGATGGAGAACATGGCAAGCTTAAGCATTGAAGCATGGCTCTTGGTTGGATTTGCACTCCATAGCCAAGAGTGTTGGTGTAGGCTCTCAACCTCTACTTACTTGGAGAAGGAGAGGGAGCTCTTGCACTTTGCACAATGCACCTCAAGCATCGTAAGCTTGGGCCGGGTTCCCACCTCAAGCACCTCAAGCTTGGGCTAGGTTCCCACCTCAAGCTCAACCCTAGCTTACCTAAGGTCAAAGGACTTTTACACTAACTATTGGAGGTCTTCAATGAAGCTAACCCTAAGGTCTTATGCTCCATTGGTTAGCCTTGCTCTTTGATAGACCATCTCTCATTTGGGGGCCTTTACCATTGGCCCCTTGTTGAGATAGATCTATAAGCATATATCAATATCTGAACCCTTGTTCTCGTTTATTCTCCCACATTAAATGATTAGTTTAATATGAGAAAATAATTTGGGTTGGTTAGATATCAGATTTTATGACATTACCTCTCACTTGAAGTCATAGTCGTCCTCGACTATGAGGTAGAAGAGATAAAGCCTTAGTCATTAGTCAATCTTACTTAGCGGGTAGAGGATCCCTTTTTACCCTACGACATCTTTCCAAGATGGATGACTAATCCATTTGGTGCTTGGGAGACATAGCTGTCGTAAGCATGTCTTGCTCTTTAGTCCATTTCATTCTCCCAAAGTAGAGTGACAAATTCTACTTGGTGTTTGAGAGCCGTCATCATCACAAACATGATTCTAAGCATACACACTATTTAAATTTGTGCACAATTAAAAAGAGAACTAGTCTTATAAGACAAAAACATGGGCCATTTAAAAGAAATATGTACATTTGCTTACTCTAATGTAGCATTGTAAGCATTGACAAGGTTCATACTATCCTTAAGATGTATTCCTTGCATCCATCTAGCATCTTCAAAAGGATAATTTTTGAACTTAATAAGATACCGTCAGATAATCTTACCATGTCGTAGTACCTTGTATTCATGCCGAAGGATAGCTTCAAGTTGTAGCACCTCTTCTTGGTCTTCAACTTCGGGAGGGTCTTCGATAATTGGTTCACTTGGTGGCTCTCCTTTATAGAGCTTAAGTAGGCTCACATGAAAGGCATTGTGTATGAGCCAATGGTTGGGCAACTTGAGTTGGTAAGCAGTCTCATTGATGGGCATATTTTCCATATTCTCGTACTCCCATGGATCGACTTGGGCAATCCAAAGATGAAATCCATGGATATATTCTCCCATGGTGAATTTGGGATAGGCAATGGCTGAAGTAATCCAGGCTGCTTTCCTCTATCATATTTGGTCTTTTGGCATACTACACATTTTGAAACATACTCTTGTATGTCCACTTTCATGGTAGGCCAATAGAAATACATCTCTACTCCTCGAAGAGTAGAAGTTGAATACCTCTATGTCCCGCATAGGGAGGAGCATGGGATTCATACATAACTTTCTCACGAAGGGAATGGGTAACACATGGCCTATTGTTGTGGAGAAGATAACGATCCTGCAAGGTGAATGGTTCCTCTTTCTTTCCCAAATCAAGGGCTTATATTATGTCTCTAAAGTTAGGGTCAGTAGCATACTCATCTATCATAGAGGATAGATCATTGTGAGTAGCTATAGATACCGCATTAACTTTTGGTCATCGTGAAAGTGCATCTGCCACTTGATTGTGCTCACCAGCAATGTGAGAAATATGGAAATTAAATTGCGAAAGAAAATTTGCCCACCTCATTTGTTTGTCGGAAAGCTTGGTTTGCGTCATGAAATACTTGAGACTTTGGTGGGCGGTTCGTAGGATAAATGGAGTCCCCAATAGGTAGTGCTTCCATGTGTCTAGGGCATGTAGAACAGCTAAAAGCTCTTTCTCATAAATGCCCAAGACTCGTTCATTCATATTGAGCCTTCGGCTCTAATATGTTATGGCATGCCCTTCTTGAAGCAAAACTGCTCCAAGGCAATCACCACAAGCATCACATTGGACCTCAAATGGCTTTGAGAGATCCGGAAGCATGAGGACTGATTGGGAGGTAAGCTTCTCCTTGAGCTTATCAAAAGCATTTTGCTCCTTAGTAGTCCATACATACTCTTAGTTAAGTCATGTATGGTCCTTCTATTTGAGAGAATTTTGCTCTGAAGCGTCTATAGTATGCGCACATACCAATAAAGATTCTTAGCTCATGTAGATTTCTTGGATTAGGCCATGCTTTTATTACCTCTAACTTTGATGGATCCATACGGACACCATCTTAAGAGATAATATGACCTAGGTATTGAATCTCTTGAAGGAAAAATTCACTTTTCTTTTGGTTGAGAAAAAGCTTATTCTCCCTCAATGCTTGAAAAATCACTTGGAGATGTTGCTTATGTTCCTCCAAATACTTGGAGTAGATGATGATATCATCAAAGAACACTTCAGTGAATTTGCGGTAAGGTCTAAAAATTTTCTCCATTAGACGATTGAATGTAGTTGGTGCATTAGTCAAGCCAAAAGGCATGACTAGATATTCATAAAGACCAAACGTTGTGCAAAACGCGATCTTTAGGATATCGTCATCCACTATCCTTATTTGATGATAGCCACTTTTAAGGTCAATCCTACTAAAGTAGGTAGAGCCTTTAGCTTATCAAATATATCTTCTACCTGAGGCACTGGAAATTTGTTTTTGATAGTGATATGGTTTAGTGCTCGATAGTCCACACATATACGGTATGTACCATCTTTCTTTTGCACTAAAAGGACTGGAGAACAAAAGGGAGAGGAACTAGGCCTCACCAATTCCTGTACTTGCCTCATGATCTCCTCTTGTTGAGCTTGAGAGACTCGATAAGGAGGCTTGTTAGGCGGTGAGCTTCTTGGAAGGAGCTCAATATGATGGTCACCATCCCCTCATTTTGGAGGTAAGTCCATAGGGATATCATCTATGAACACATCTTGGAATCCTTTTAGAAAATTAGACAAGTCTAACTCTTCTTGATTCCTACCATTTACATTTGATGAAACATTAAGGTCTTTTAGAGACTCTTTGACAAAAATCATGTACGTAGAAAACTGAGCTCTTCGATGAAGTAGATTCTCCTTTCAGGGAACTTCATATTGGCAGCCATGCGATCAAATCATGGTGCCCCTAGGATAGCATCCTCATGTTGGATAGCAGAGATGAAAAGTTCTTCTTTGTCAACATAGCTTTGGACATGAAGCCTCAACTTCCCAATCAAGGGAGTAACGGAGGCTTGCTGTCCCTTGAAAGCTATGTCAGCCATTAGCATATCTTCCATCTCAAAAGCTTGAATGCCCAACTTGGTGGCCAACTCCGTTGATATGAAGTTGTGAGTAGAGCCATGGTCAAACAAGATGAAAGAATCACGCTCTCTTACCTTTCCCCAAGCATAGGAAAGTGATGATCCTTTGCAATGAACATCCTCTTTTGGAGCTTCGATGGTGGAAGCCCTAGGAGTCTCATTGCGAGCCATTAGGAAATTTCGGAGGTCATTTGGAGGGCCTTCTAAGAAAATGTATTTTTTGCACTCTCTCTCTAGAAAATATGGCGAATAATACAGGTGGGTCTTTCATGGTAAAAGTTCAAAAAGTGTACTTTAAGTAGATTGCTTACTCTTCTGAACATTCGTTCGTAATAATTGAGGGATAATCTTCTTTTCAGTTGCATTGAATGAACCTCGTCAATATAGAGGGAATGAGGCTAACATGGAGGGACGAAGGCATAGTCGCCTATTCACTTTTCATTAAACCTGCACATTTGGCTAATGCTCACTCCTCAAATGGCACAAATGTTACGCAGAAACGAGCCAAATATCACCTTCACATTGATTTGGACAATGAGTACCAACCATTGATTAAGCGTAGTAAAGCAAACACACATATACCTCCCGCATCCATAGACACGCTCAGAGCTGAGGGAGCTAAACACATAGATATCTGGACGAGAGGCTCTCTCTATCCTAAGAATCCAATGACTAATGCGTCTCCACCATTTGTCAATCCTACAAGCTTATTGACCTTTGCTGGTGATGGAGAAAAGGGCCTTCTCGGTTACTGTAAATCTCTTACAAGGGAAGCTGAAACTTATAAGGGCATTCTCCAAGCTCAACGATGTGAGATTGTTCGTCTTTCACATTTACATTCTACAGATCAGGTTACCATTTTGCAACACAAAACAGAGGTACATGAACTGAAAGGAAAGGTACGAAGTTGTCAAATGAAGGACACCATCTTGGGTGGTCGTATCCGAAAGAAGAAATTGCGCAATCTTGAAACATTGCAGGTTGCATCCGGAGGTCTCAAGAAAAGAGTCCGAGCATTAAGGTGATGCTTCTTGTTGGCTACATTGTCTTAGTTAAGTAATCTTTTTGTTTTTCCTTGTTATGCATTGTTTTCATGTGCCTAAATAGTGTTAGTGAAGTAAATTTTTTGTTATTTACTTATACATTGTCTTCATGTAGAGATTCAATCTATCCTGACAAGGAAAACATTGACCCCAAAGCCAATACAGGAAAGAGATTGAAGCCACTTATAAGTAGAAGGCTGGCAGCAGATATAGTACATGACAAGAAGTTTAAGGTCCTACAACGAAATGTAGTGGACTGCTTTATTTCAGAGAACTCAGTGTGTGCAAAAGAGATACAAGGCACACTTGATTCACTTGGTGTAAGAAAAAGAGGATATTCGGCTATACAAAAATCTGTCTCGTCCATCTTTGTTAAGAAGGGTATAAAATCCAAACTTTTACCATCAGCCTCAAGTGTTTGGAAAGAGAGGCTTCAGCTTAACGAGGCACAGGGAGACTATCTTGGATAGCCCTTTCATATTAAAGCAACTTACAGTGGTCATGGAGCAAACATGGCATATGATGAGTTCAATAATATTTTTATGGACCTGCAGATGTTACAGAAGAGAATGGTGGAGTTTTACAACATCACATTTGAAGAGTCACGAGGGGTATTACATTTTGTGTTAAAACTGGATGAGTGTGAGCTTGTTAAAGAGAAAAAGCTAGAGAGTGTTACTACTACTTTAATGAATAGAGCCCTCTCAAAGTGTCCTAGTGATGATCCTTTGTATTTTAGTGTTCAATCAGAATCTAACATATGGTGGCTTGGTGCGTTTGAGGTAAGCGAGATTCTCAGCTAAGCTCAAATGTTCACATCTACTTAAGTCTCATTTATTTTGTGTTGCAGGTAAAGAAAGAAGATCATGAGATTCTATATTGGGTGTTCCATCGAACTAATATTCCGGAGGTGATTGATCCACAAACTAACCAAGGAGAGGTACTACGTCTAGATGGAAGGGGAGACTTTCAAGTTCAGTGGCATCTTGCAGGTGACCTCAAAACATTAAAGTGCATGTATAATTATGGAATGGGTGCAATGGCAAAGTTGCCGTGTTTGTTCTGCATGGAGCCTGCAAAGGTCATGGACCCAAAGTGGTGGAGAAAAGCTCCAACACGTCACATTGAGGACCCTGATTTTCGACTGGTTTTTGAAAATACCACTTGTGAATGTCCACATCTGTACAATGCATGCCCTTTGTAGAATTGTGGAGAAATTGGTCTACTTATATATCGGGTTTGCTTGGAAAATTAAGAACTTAGCAGAGCGACAAGTAGCCCTGCAGTGCTTAGAATTGGTACTGTCGGATATGGGGCTTCATGGTGGCAATGTGAAAATCCAGCGGGATGAAAAGAGATCAACTGCTGAGAAGGATGTCCCATGCAAACCATCCATCGGTGGGGTGAAGGCACGGAGGTTTATCTAAACCCCAAGGAATACGAGATCCGAAGCTAACAAAACATGGAAAAATATATAACACATCTTATGTTAGCAAGGTAGAGTATCAGAGCTGGAAAAAGCTACATATTGCAGTCAAAGACCAAGAACCAACTACTCGTAACGCGAAGGCTGAGGTTTGGCGATCAATAGACATCCTATTTTTGATGTGCGACAAAGATGACTGGTCACAAGGTGATATGAACAAGTTCAAGGAGAATCTCAACCTTCTCAAAAAATCATTCAAGACAACATAGACAGACACCCAGATTACTCACTACATGGTATTATGGTGTATTTGATTCTCTTTTATGTGTAACTATGTGAGTGTAAAACATTCTAACTAATCTGTTTTCATATCCAGCACATCATTTTCAATCATTTACCATATTTTATACAAAAGTATGGGAACCCGGCAATATGGAATACCCAAGGGATGGAAAAGTCTCATTACATGGCAACTTGAAATGCTTATTTCAAGCACACACGACATGGTGGCTCTCGAATCAAGGCTAACAGTTTGAGAGAACTATTTGAATGGTTCTATCGTAGAATCATTCATTGAATGCAGGCAAAAGAAGTCTTGGCCTCTTTAGCAACAACACAAGCCATCAGACATTTACAACCACAAAAAGTTAAAAGATCAATGGCATACAACAACTCCGGTGCTCGTGAAAGTCAACGAAGGTGGAGAGAGACAATGGTGTATGTGAACCACAAGTGGAGAAAGATACTCTGAGTGGATGACATTGTACAAAATTTCTGTAATACATGATCTTATACAATTGCTACTTGAAGTGTATCAAGATTTTGAAGGTTCAATTTTGTTTTTTGGCACATCACCCTTGTAACGAATCATAAGATGTTTGCCATACTCTAAAAGTTCATCTGGGTTTTGTCTACCAAGAGCTAGAGCCATTGCTGTGTAAGTGTAGTAATACACTGCTTGACCACCTGTATAGCCCGGGCAGTAACCAAAAAAATCTCTGGCAAACACTTTGTCCACAAGAATGACTTTATCTGCACTTTTGGGCAGCACGGGTCCACCCAAGAAGCGTGATAGTGTCTTTAATATGTAAGTTGCTATTGAACCCTCTTGTGACATGGAATTGTGAAAAACTACTATCAGCGACTCGCAAAGCTTTGAAAGGTACTACACTAGGGCCGCATCCCTTCCACGATACTCTCGA
>NC_140947.1:147695884-147810884 GCF_014529385.1 Adiantum capillus-veneris
TTCTTTATACAAGACTTCTCACCATGTGGTCTTTCAATTTTGCAGAGTGCTTTAAAAAACTACACATATGATTATTTGCAAAGATACCGGGTAAGTCTAATACAACACCTACTTACTATGTCGAGCCCCAGAGAACCTGAAGATAGCGGCTTGGACGATCGCACAATTGATATGACAATACATGACGTGCCACCATGACAAACCCCTGCATCAGATACAGTGGAATCACAACGGGCCGAGGGGGTCATATCAGCCAAAGATGAAAGAGCCGAGGATGAGAAGAAAGGTCAAATGAGCATATGGAAGGTGCTAATGTACAACCAGAGGGGCTTATGGAGCAGACAATGAAAGAGCCAAGTAAGCCAGTGGAGGAGCCAAAAGAGCCTATGGATGAAACCCTGGATGAGGAAAGCAGGCCTACGTATGAGCAAAAGGATATGGATGAGGAAAGCAGGCCTAGGGATGAGCAAAATGATATGGATGAGGCAAGGATGGATGAGGAAAGCAGGCATACAGATGAGCACAAGGTTATGGATGATGCAAGCCGGCCAACAGAGGCAGAGGAAAAGACCTTGGAGGAAACCCTGAATGAGGCAGAAAGAGCTATGGGGGAGACTCTTGATGAAGATGTGAATGATGACTATGAAGATGTGAATGATGAAGCTAAAGCAGAGGATAACAACAACAACAACAACACTATAGAGACCCAGTATGGACCCTTGCTACCTGTAGATACGGTTGTTCCAGTAATGTCTATTCAAGTATGGAAAAATATGTTCAGCTTCTAACTACTTATATGTACTTGTCAACTTTTACAGAGGTTGATTATCTTGGACCTCAATGGATTGCTACTGATGCGCGTGCCTCTAGGTGACACAGACCCCTTCGAGGATTTGCAAACATTTCGGATGGGAACTTGTCGAGTCGTGGTTCGTCCAGGAACCAAAGAATTTATTCAGTTTCTTCTTCCGTGCTTCAGAGTTGCCGTATGGTCTTCAATGCAAAGGCAAAACTTGTCGCCACTAGTTACAATAGTTTGCGGTGTATGCGGCGCTCACACGTCATTTGCCTTTTTGTATGATCAAAGAAAACGTGTTACCGTCGAGGGCCACTACCACCCTAAAAAACCACATTTACCTCTTTTGTACAAACTGTTTAGCCAAATCGATGTATCCTTTGATGCAAATAATACACTACTGATTGATGATACTCTTGAAAAGGGAGAACTAAATCCACCAGGAACAACTATCTCACCACCTTCTTTCCAGGGGCATTCCTTTGATTTTTACCTTGAAGACATTTTGATTCCATACTCACAGAAATTGTATCTCGGTCCATTGTTCACGGACGAGTTTGTACTTTCTAATGAATTAAGATGACTCTTCTATCATGTCTTTGTCTTGCCTAACATTGAGAGTGTGTGTGTGTGTGTGTGTGTGTGTGTGTGTGTGTGTGAGAGAGAGAGAGAGAGAGAGAGAGAGAGAGAGAGAGAGAGAGAGAGAGAGAGATTTGACATGCTAAAGAAATGTATTTCAAGAACACTTATATTCACAGAGCACAATTGACAAATGAGCTCAAAAAACTTCATGTATTGAAAGTCATTCGTATACACTTGGGTTCACAAGAATCTCTATTACATTGACACTATTTCAACCCGACCGTCCAACTCTTTGCACAAAATATCTTTTTCCCTACGCCGCATCAGCTTACGGCCAGCTAGGAAAAAGGAAAAATCTGAAAGGTCCCTGTCTTGCAATCATGTACTTGACAACTAGAGTGTCAAGCGCAACCTCGCACCGTATGCCAATCTCTTCCTTTACATACCATCCTCTGTCAAGAAGTTTGTCACAGAATGACTGCTGAAATGACTTGCACATGAACATAGTTTCTGTAACACGTATATTGTAGTTATGAAACAACTCTATGAAGAGTGCAGCAGGACAAAATTTTGCAATTCTAACCAGTTTGGTGGGAATAGAGCTACGTAGAGACCTCTGTATATCCTTGTAGAGCTTACTTCGCATTGCCTCCACCATTGTTTCCTCAGGAACTGGCCACTCCACAGTGTTCCAATCGGTTGGTAGAGGCAGTTTCACCAACATGCCATTCTTATTCCCTGGGCTGAGTTGGTAGAAGTGGTCATAGAAAAATATTCCTTCATCAGCCAAGCTTTTGCTGCTTCTCCCTAAATACTTTAGAGAACCAATGTGGGCATGAACAACAAGGAAGAGGCCTATTATGCACTCCACAGGCTCCCATTGCTCATAAGAAGAGGGATAAACATCTGCAAAAATATATAACAAGAGATAAACTAAGAGTATCAATAAGTCAAAATGACAAATCTAATGTAGTTGAGCTGTGAAGAATGGAGACATTGCTCATAAGAAGAGGGATAAACGTTGCAAAATATATAAGAAAAGTTCTAATGAGAGTATCAATAAGTGAAATGACAAATCAAATGCAGTTCAGATGTCAAGAATACTTACAATTGCAATGTGGTTGATGCATATCTGACACATTTCCACCGTTTGCTATCATGTCTGGATGGGTAAACACATGCTGAACAAGAACTTCTTTTACAGATCTTTTGCCGATTTCAACTTTGAAATCCAACACTCTGGCCTTCCATGCTGAGCGGTGAACATTGATAGCACTAGACCTCTTGGGTCTTCTTGGTTGCATGAGGACCCATGAACCTTTGTTTATCCTTTGTCCAACCCATTGGTTCTTGCACTTATTGAAGTTGATATTGTAATTGAGGATATGCTACTACTTGGCCTTCTAGGCAAAGTGCACCTGTTGGTTGTTGGTGTGGGAGACCATAAACACCTAGAGCTTCTTGGGCGAGAAGACATGGAAGCCATAGCCCTCAGAGAAAAGCTTTAGTGGAGGGAGATTCACTTTGAAAGCATTCTAATGGAGGGAAAGTGTTTTAGAATTCCAATATCTTGTGCGGGCTTAATGGTCACCCTCGAGTACGTTAATGACCATAAGAGAATATCAGCAGTGGGACCACACAAACACCTAACAGCTCGGTAAAAGCAAGGAAGTTACGATGCCACAATCCTAGATTCGTGAAATTTTTTAGGGTATTTTCCTATTTTTTGAGTCTTTCCACGTACTTTCCTACATAACGTAGCCCTCCTGCTCATTGAACGCGCTCTATTTTTCTCTCTCCTTCATATGGCCCTCCAAATGACCTCCGAAATTTTCTAATGATTGTTCATGGGGCAAGAACGATAGCCATGTCCTTGCTCCCCACACTTGAAACACTCGTATTCCTTGCAAAAATCTTCAAGCTCTTCAGGAGAGAGTTTGTTTTTGCCTTTGTAAACTCCCTTCTCCTTGGACCGATTGTTGTTGTTGTTGTTGGAAGTGCCTTGAGAAGAATTTTGAACATTGATTTTCACCTTTGCATCATTTTTGTCTTTGTTTTCCATGGGCTTGACATTTCGTCTAGCCGCTTGATGGAAATTGGTGCGTGAACCAACCATGGTGTGATGGATTACTTCTCTGATAGAACCAGGCCGATGAGAGTTGATATATTTGGCCATCTCTTTAGGTAATCCCGCCCAGAATTGCTGCCTTTGCTCAGTAAAGTCTATCTTTTGAAAGACAGTAGCCTTGAGATGTAAATCCCAAAACTTGTCTACATACTTGTGGATAGACTCATGAGAGAGAAGCTTCAAGCTGCGCCATTCAATAAGCACTTTATCCTTTGCATCGCTTGCAAGGAATTGCTTCATGATGGAAACTTGTAGAGTTTTTAATGTCTTTGGGGCTTCGTCGTTGCCACGAAGGCTAGCCCAGCATTTACGAGCTGATTTTTGAAAGTGCATAGCTACATGGTGTAGCTTGGAGGACTCCGTGAAGCCCTCGTCTCCAAAGGCCGCATCAAATTTCTAGATGAAGGCCAACACTTTGTCAATATCACCAAAGGTGCCATCATAGGTGAGAAAAGAGAGACTCTTTCCTCCCTCCTTGAACTTCTTTAGCTTTTGGGATCTTCACCATGCAGGGTATGATTTGTGATGTCCTCCCCTCCTGTATTCTCTAGGAGAATAGCCATAGCTGTCATCGGAAGAGGAGAAAGGTAAAGAATAAGGAGAAGAGGGTGACATCTCCCTATCCCTTTTCTTAGGCTTTGTTCCTTCTCTTCCCTTTCGGAATGACGAGGAGAAGGACTATGTGTTGATCTTTTCCTCTTGGGAGGAGTTGGCGATCGTCTAGACCGCCGTCTTCGTGGAGCCACATCTTCAGAGGAACTTAAAGTTTCGTTGCTTTCTTGCTCTTTAGATTCCTCCTCTCGAATGGGAGAGAGTCTTCTTTTGGGGGTCTCTTCAAGAGGCCTCCTAAGCTCTCTCTCCTCTTAGAGAGGAAGGAAAATCCCATAAGCGCGAAGTTGTTGTGTAACTTTGGCTTGCAAAGCAGGGTTGCCCATAGCTTGCTGCAACCTAGTAACGAGATAATTGACAACATGGGGGCATCATCATTAGCACCTTCATGTGAAAAATCAAAGTTATCAATGTTCATTCTACTCTCTTGATTATTGTCAGCCATGTTAATAGAATTTATGTATGGACTTAGTGTATGCTTTGACAATTCAAAACTTTAGTTGCCACTCCTCTTAGCCTTAAAAAATTGGCTCTTAAGTATCTACACCCACGGCTCAAAGTGGTTAATTATAGAGAGTAGTGGAGTAGGTCTAACATAGCAGAGTTGCTGAGGGCTAGCTCCTTTCGGACTTCTTATGGCTCAATAATGGTAAAGCCGTAGGCAAGTCTAAAAAGACTCCATTATTAAGTCCAAAGCTCTCGAGGTGTGCACCATATCCCACATAGTGGCTCAACATAACCGATAATAGATCCCAGTTCCACTTACCCTAATATGATTAACAACATCAACCATTTATAGGCTACTTAAGGACCTCTCTTATTAAGCAAGAAAAGAGAAACCAACTGCTCTGATACCAATGTAATGGAATTGGCCTATTAACTTGAGAGTAGCGGAAATTAATGAGAATACTTTTAAGAAATTACTTTGTGAGCATAGCGGGTGAACATAATTGAAGATAACAACATAGACATAGCAATTTGTTAACTCGGCATGAACAATACTTTTGCAAGAGAGATAATTTAGAGAACATGACAACAGTTGAGGACCGGATTTATGTGGAGCCGGTCCCCCTCCAATAGGCATTTGTATTATGATTTCTCCCATTAAGAGAGACTTGTTACAATACAATCTTTGTATTCCTTGTGACCTAGGTGATGCAATGAAGACGAAAAGCTTCATGCATCACAAACATAACATAAACTTTGAAGAAAGCTTTAACTATCCCAAGCCTCAGTCCCAAACCTCAAACACCTTCAAAGGTGGAGAGAGCTAGCAAGGAATGAGGGTAGGGAAGAGGAAGAAGAAACATTTCATAGGAGAAAGAATTAACTCCTCACTTATCATAACTCTTCTTGCTAGCATACATAATAGCATAGTAATGAAGAAGAAGGAGATGGCAAGCTTAAGCATTGAAGCATGGCTCTTGGTTGGATTTGCACTCCATAGCCAAGAGTGTTGGTGTAGGCTCTCAACCTCTACTTGCTTGGAGAAGGAGAGGGAGCTCTTGCACTTTGCACAATGCACCTCAAGCACCTTAAGCTTGGGCCGGGTTCCCACCTCAAGCACCTCAAGCTTGGGACGGGGTCCCACCTCAAGCTCAACCCTAGCTTACCTAAGGTCAAAGGACTTTTACACTAACTATTGGAGATCTTCAATGAAGCTAACCCTAAGGTCTCCATTGGTTAGCCTTGCTCTTTGATAGACCATCTCTCGTTTGGGCCCCTTTACCATCGGTCCCTTGTTGAGATAGATCTATAAGCACATGTCTATATCTTAACCCTTGTTATCGTTTATTCTCCCACATTAAATGATCAATTTAATATGAGAAAATCATTTGGGTTGGTTAGATATTAGATTTTATGACAGGCCCATGAGTATCTGATTCTTTAAAACTCATACCAACGGCATTTACCAAGCATTAATACACAAGGATGACCAATTCGCACCTCTGAACAAACATTGGAAGAAGAAGCAATGGTCGGAAGATTGATGGGTTGAGGTCACGAAGAACATTTGGAATCCATAGTGGCCTCATTTTATGAAGGTATTTCTATGGAAGGTGCTTTGGGGGGCTTTGCCAATAGGCATCAAGATTCAAGCACGTGGTATCAGGTCCGATAGATGCTCAGGGTGCAGACTGGCTAGCAAAGACCTCGTCCACCTCTTCATGGAATTATCGACAATTAGAGGCCTGGCAGGGAAGGTGTGCAAATGGATCCAAAGAACGTGGAAGATTGGGTTTTTCAAGCAGGGTCTATGTCTACGTGGGAAAAATTTCAAAGTCCTGCAATTCTAATATGTACTCAAATTGTCAGGTACTATTTTTTCAGCAACATCTGGAAGGCTCGAAACTGCCGAGTTTTTAATAGCGACCTCTCGGTGGCTAGCTTCTTAGAGATTGTACAAGGAAGTAAGGAGATAATGTATGTGATAGGTAAAAGGCAAAAATAAGATGATTGGATTAGGACAACTCTCGCCATCCAAGCAAGCCTAGTTATGTAAAGGAGCGAGCTTTTGGTGATTGTACTTCTAGCTAGCCTCAATGTGAAGGTAGCTCGATGTAATCATCTGCCCTTCAAGGCTCGGCATGAGCTTTGTATTATTATTCAGGGAATTTCTAATACATTCACTCACAATTGTGAGTTTTGCCAAAAAAAAAAGATAGCATTTTCTAGTTTCGCGTCTTTTTATCATTTTTGGAGACAGACTTGTAGAAGTTCAACCCTTTGATTTGCATAGTCACATTCTTTGTGTGAAAAAATCCTACATCATGAGAAATCTAGTGTAAAAAATTTTAAGTTTCAATAAATTGTAAATCTTCACAAGAAAAATATACAATAATTACGAAAAGGCTCAAAAAATTATCATTAATGTTGTTTGATATGTACACAACTCAAGGTGTAAAATAACAAGTAAAGAAAAGAGATGAGAAAGACTTACATTTGATTTTTCATCAAGGTCACAATGTTGTGTCAAGACATGACAAACTTACACCAAGATAGTCCTTGCACACTAAAATTTTGACATTTTGGTGACAACAATTGATGATCGAGAAAGACTTATGTGTTTCCACCTCATAGGTTCTTTGTCTTATAGCTCCAAACAAATCCCAAAGAGTGTAACAATTAACTTTCCCAATTTTCGCCGAGTTGCGCTAATCCTATCACTCACTCTCATCATTTTTGCACACTATCTCTCATCTAGCTCGTTGTTTTCAATGCAATCAAGAACAACAATCAAGGGCGCTTTCGTCATTTGAAATGCCATTGCAACAACATGCGAAAGTGCCCTCATGGAGTTTGTTTGTTGGCAAAAATTCAAAGCCAGGTTGGATTCAAAACTGATGAATTGTCAAATATCTTGAGTTGACGAAGGCCTCACTTTTGTGGTTCCATGCATTCAAATGGGTGGGTCAAGGATATTGAACATTCAATCATTTAGAAGCTAAAGTGATTGCGTTTCAATGATGCACCCAAAAATGTCGAATCTTCAAGTATTATCGAGAAGTCAATACCACAAGTTGTTAGTGGTATGTCTATTACATTCTTATGTAATTTGAATTGGAAGCACGGGTCGAACTTCCATTTTCTTGGCCATGTTTCCTAGGTGAAAATCAGTCACACAAACCGGATTTATCCCAAAATGTAGGGTATTTGCCAAGATTTTTAACTAAAATACCCAACTTTTTACCTTGAAAATCAAGGTCTAGTTTATTTACCATCGAGATTTTTCATCCTCGACCGGGACCAGGATATTTACGAAGATTTATAAGTAAAATGCCCAACTTTTACCTTGAAAATCAAGGTCCAGTCAATTCACAGTTGGGATGTATTATTTCATCAGGGAGACAAACCGGGATATGTAAGCAGTGATTGGAAGATTTGGAGAAAATGAGTAAAAGAGGAAACTTTTTTTTTTTCAAAACTCACAATTTGTGAGTGAATTGTATTAAGCACAACATAAAAACTACAAAACAACCTCAAGCTCAGACCGAGCCTTGAGGTGTTGAAGATTACAAATTGGCTACCACCTCTCATCGAGGCTAATCATAACCGGCTTTACAAAGTAGGTGAACTATAGTTCTAGGCTTTTACTTATCGCAGGTTGACAGTACGGCATGGGTAGTCCTAGACCAGTCTCCCGAGTCTTGCTTTCTTTCGAGCTTATAGATCATCGCCCACTTTCTTGTATAATCTCTGAGAAGCTTGCCAAATCACGATCTCCTTCAAACACACGGCGGTTCCTCGCCCGCCGTATATGGTGAAAGAAGAAGTATCTGACAGTTTGAGTGCATATAAAAAGAGCAGGATTTCCCATCATCTTGCCACCAAGGAACAGATCAATCTTGAAGAACCTGATCAGCCATGTCCTTTGGACCCACTTGAAGATTTTATTTGCCAGGCCTTTGATTGCCTACAATTCCATGATTGGGTGGGCCAGATCTTCACTAGCTATCATGCACCCAAAGCATTGATCATGCCCAATTCCTCTTTTGTGGATCTTTACACCCATTAGTAGAGCACCCCACAAATATCTTCATAAAGTGCGACCACTTTGGCTTCCAGATGTTCTCCATGATTCCCTCCCACCGTTCTTCCGGCCATTGTCTCTTCCATATTTTATTGAGGGAGCTAGACCAATTATTTGAAGGGGATCGGGGAGCACCACAGACGAAGAGTGAGAGAGAGAGAGAGAGAAGGAGACAGACAACACGATGTGGGTGGGGAGACTCAAAAGAGTGAGCAACCCCCTATACACTTATGCTATGTATAAGGTATACAAGTCAGTGGGCGCCCAGACTCTAGGCGGCCGGGCAAGGCACAGACGCCTATACCCCAACAACCTCCCACTTAAAGGCGACTGTGCCTTTAAGCAAGGGAACCTAGTCTAAAGACTACAAAAGGTGAGAGAAAACCGCTCTCAATCGATGCCCGCTGGCTGGCTGTGATCGTGTGCATCCGGCTGTCCTGCTCCCGTGTAAGTCCATACACCACAGACGTACCGCACACGTACTGCAAGTATGTAAGCAATACCTGCATATCTCCCTCGTGCACTATGCCATCATCAGTCAACAAACGACTGACAACCCCAACTGCAAATGCTCCCACTGCAGCTGCGATATCCGGTCTCAAGATCAACATCTCATACATGAGACCACCGAATGCCGATGCAATGCTAGCGGGCCCTGCTAGCTCTACGGAGCATGCATCAACATATATATCTCTGGCAATAGGCATCTCTGACTGACAAGGCGTGTCAGCCACATGCATCTCCTGACTGTCCGCAAAAGACGCATCAACCTATCGTACAACCTCAGAGCAAAAGAGTTGCTCTAGGTGTCTGCTGGAAGACATATCCTGCACAACTATATCCCCATGCTCACTGTCGAGCATAGAAAGGAATGACTGCATAATCGCTGACATCTCAGCCTCCTCTGCAATCATCCACTGTAAACATGACCACTCAATCTGCTGTGACTCACTAGAGCTCTCATGCTCTAACTCCGTATGCATAGACTCTTGCACAACGTCCTCCTGTCGTGACTCACTAGAGCAAGACCGCTCTACCTGTCTATCCTGCATAGAAGTATCTTGCACAACTGACTCTCTGGTTTGCTCAGCCACTAGCAAAGCATGCATGTCCGACTCTATCACCTCTCTGTGTGACTGCTCAAGTCGTGCCCCAACTGTGTGCACAACGAGCTCACTACCCTGCACTCCATGCAAAGTACCCTGCAACCCATGAGCAAAAGAGACTCGCCTGCTCTCTCGCTCTCTACTGGCTGCATGATCACAGAGACAACACCGTCTCTCTCGTGATCCACATGCAATGGGTAACCTGTACCACTCCTGGCACCTCTCGCAATCACTAGCGAACCCAAATGCATCACAAAATCTCGCTCTCGTAGCGAAATCTGACATCCACTATCCCGTAAATGTCTCATTGAGATCAAATCCCGTCTCAGATCTGGCACATAACGCACATGACGCAGGGTAAATCTCATACCACTGGGCAAGGACAAACATACGTCTCTTGCACCCTCAATGTCATACAAAAAACCATCAGCCATGTGCACACAATCAAGTCTCCCACTAGAAAACATGCTAAACCACTCACGATGCGACGTGACATGGAAAGTAGCATCTGAATCTAGTAACCAATGTGAAGACAATGTGCAATCCGATATGCAATCAGTAGACATAAGATTGTCTGAAGACAAGCTAGATGTAAATGTGACATCGCCATCACAAGCATACTCAGTAACCACCGTACTGATCTCACTAGCATCTGTCATGCCCAAATCTGCATCACACATCTGTCGCCTCCATTGTCTCAAACGCCTGAAACATCGACGCCTAATGTGCCCTCTATGTCCACAATGCCAACATGTCAAGTCTCTATGCCGTCGAGACTTGCGTGTGGGATCAATCTCTCCCATGGACATAGAAGTGGGACTAGACTTCCCTGTAGACATGGATGTGGCGTACATAGCATGTAAACTCTGCCATAAAGCATGAGTTGTAGTCTCCCTCGAGACCTGCCAGTAAACAGACTCAACCAGATGTAAACAAATCGTAGACATGGCTAACTCATCAAGATCCTGCCAATCATCATCACGCATAGACTTGGGCTTCGCCGATAAACCACGCAAGGGTTTATCCTGCCCCAAATCCGCCAATGCAACAAGCATATGCTCCTTCCAAGCAACAAAATCTGCACCATCAAACTGTGTCAGACCATAACGCTGGAAGTCAAATGAAAAATCAGCCATAATGCTCGCAAAAGAGCAACCAACAATGAGTAGCAAATGTCAACCAAATCAGCCCTAAACTGGCTCGAATCGCATCAACAAAAGTCTGCAAATATGGGTCAAAACCTGATGCAAAGTTGCACCAATAACCGTGCAAAACCTTGCACAAAATCACAAGTCAATATGACTCAATCGCGCATAAATATCTGACAAAATTTTGGCAGAGTCTCCTTTGTAACTGGAGCAAAATCTCAACAGTAAACCTCAAAGAGACAATAATATATGCCACAATGGCCAATCCGGGAATAAAATCGACCGGAATCACCTCACAAAGTCATACATATGAGCATACCCGCTCTTGCCGGAGTACCACTCAACGGTACCGCAAATGACATACATGTGAGTGATGATTGCTGCCAAAATACCTTTCAATCGATGACCAAATGTCTGCCAGATAACTATAGCAACATTTCGCAAAACTTTGCAAGATCTGTCGCTATGCGCAATGCGAAATATGGCACACAAGGGCATACACAAGTGACTCCAAACTCCAACCAAATGATGACTAAAAATCACATGTCAAAGTGGGAGTAAACTCAACCACTAAACTGTCAAAGAGCAACCTACGGATACGTAGAAGCTATGGCGAGAACCTGGATAAAATTTAACAGAGTTTCTTCTATAAATTGAGCCAAATCTCAAATAATCTCAGCCATAAACAAATACACAAATCCATATATGGCATACATAAACCGCCAAGACCATGGCAACATAGCTCACTCTCGCATGAGTGGCTCTCTGGACAAATGCATATCCAAAAACCTGTGTACACCTATGAATTTGTTGGTTGCTGCAGAAAATACTCCGTGTGTGTGAGATATACCAAAAACAGTGTTTTTGGGACCCGAAAGTGCACAAATAAACCTACTGCTGTACCTGCTATGATTCAAAGCATAATTTCAGCAAATAGACATCACCATCGCGTCCGGAGCGTGCCAAAACCCTAACCTAGACTCCTGGATCATGTAGATCTGACTCTGTATGACGAAGCTACGCAAAAAACTGCGTTTTAGAGCCCGAAAATGGCAAAAACGAGCTGCACACAGTCTTGAACCTGCTCCTGCTCCACTCTGCGTGATGCAATGTCCTCTCAATGCAAGCTCCAACGCAAGAGCTTTGCCACAATAGCATCCAATCACTCGAATGTCAAGCTCTCCTCCGCCGAGCACTTCTCTAACGAGCTCCACTGAGCTCAAAAGCTCCTCTCACCAAGGAAGCCGCAACCACCTCCTCGACCAAGCTTGACCACACCAAGCTCCTAAGCTCCAAAGACAATGCTCCTCAAGCTAAAATCGCTCTCCGTGAAACTCCGCGATCGAACTCCACCGTCGAGAGCGAGCGAGCTATCGCCTCGAAGCTCTCAAAGCCGTCGTGCTCTCCGCGGTCACCATAGCTCTGATACCAATTGAAGGGGATCGGGGAGCACCACAGACGAAGAGTGAGAGAGAGAGAAGGAGACACACAACACGATGTGGGTGGGGAGACTCAAAACAGTGAGCAGCCCCCTATACACTTATGCTATGTATAAGGTATACAAGTCAGTGGGCGCCCAGACTGTGGGCGGCCGGGCAAGGCACAGACGCCTATACCCCAACATTATTCTCGTGCATCAATGCATGATATATGCCTTTAGAATGGAGTTTCCAGAAAAGACTACTTTCAAAACTGTTTCCCATATTGACTCCGACCATTGCTTGCGCCATAATTTGGTGAGAAGTACACTCCCTTGGTTTGTGGTTTCAAAACATGTCTGTTCTTTGGCCACGTCCATGCTTTCCACTCGAATCAAGAATCACAATCTAGCATATACCACCTATTTAGATGTTCCAGGGCTCTGTTGATCACCAAGCTTTTAGTCTTGTTGAGGCTACATTTACTAGCTAGTTGGTTTGGTCTTTTCTAGCTAAAATTTTTGTAGTCCCAAAGTTGGCCAATACGTTTGATACCTTTGTTCTTAATTTGTCTGGCAAGTTGCCTCCAAAAAGAGGTCATAGAAATTCTTACAGCCTTAGAGAGCCAAGGGGACGAATGAGTCATGGATTTGTGGAAGTACCTTGCTAGCTCTCCCCACTCCAAAGACTATGTTGCCTTGTTGCATTTTTGAAAGAGCTCGTCTGTCGATCCACCAAGTTTAAGGATAGCCCAATGAGGGGCAAAGAGCTTATGGTGTACTTCCAACCCTTTCCATAGGTCGAGGATAAAAAATTTGCAATGATATACATTCATTGAGGACTATAATGAGATAAAGTGAATTCTCTCCACTTTTGCCATCTAAAGCACTTTTGATAACTTTTACATCAAATGATTTAGCTGTGGTGACAAGCCTGAGCACATCCTCCATAATAGCTTTGC
Organism: Adiantum capillus-veneris; assembly: GCF_014529385.1. NCBI lineage: Eukaryota > Viridiplantae > Streptophyta > Polypodiopsida > Polypodiales > Pteridaceae > Adiantum > Adiantum capillus-veneris. Next base: position 147,709,164 of record NC_140947.1, read on the forward strand.
ACCTAACAATAAGGGAACCCGTAGAAAAAGAGAAAGAGCCATCAAATATGGCTTTGTTCCTTTCAATCCAAATTTGCCATAAGTATTCACCTCTTAGACAAGTCCATAAGGGGATGTCAGTAAAGCTGCACTCCCCTAGAAGAATAAATCTCCAAGAGAGTTTTGATTTGGCAACCTCCCCCGCCTGCTGCATAACTATTTTAAAGCATGGAGTTGTGTTTACATGTGATGAAAAGGTGAGCCAATGATTCTTCTTGAGCCATACATCTCTTAGACATCCCATCAGCAATTCCCAGTTTTTTAGCTTTGGAACTCCTTTGGAACGTGTCCACAAGCCTCGGTGAAGGATATGCCAAAGTAGACAGCTATGTTTGATTGACATTGGGGAGGGCCAAATGCATTGGAAACTGTAGGACCACTGTTTGGCATTCCAAGAAAGGTTCCACATGTTATTAAGCTTCAACACCAGATGTGGATCATTAATGGAGCTGAACCTTTGGAGTGGTAAAAATCTCTGCAAAACTTTGATAGAATATTCTGGTGTTCCTTATAGATGCACTACAACTCCTCCTTTACTCTGAGGATTCTAATGCAAACCAGGTTAGTATAGCCTTGAGAAATCCTAAAATGTTGCATCAATTGCCGATTTGTGAGCCCCAATCCCCATCTTTGTAAACATATTTCCAGTTTCTTAATCCTGCCTTGAAACATTTGTGAGCTTTCCTAGATAAGTTCCACCCATGAGCCTTGGAGACCCAGCCATACCACATGGAGTCTTGCAACCACACTGCATGACAGAGAGTCCAGCCTTGAGGGGGTTCCCAACTAGGTTTTTTGTATGTCCAAGCTTTCCAAAACCTGCAAGTCAAAATAGAGCCCTTAGGGGTAAAATCGGCATTAGATATACGAAGATCTTCAAGTGGGAGACCTTGCCAGGCTTTGTACCCATTGAGGTAGAAGTTAGAGGTGTTCTCTTTTATGATCAAAGCCCATTAGTCAAGGGAAGAGAATGCTCTTAGAATCCATTTACTAACCTACTTGCATGACAGCTCTTGCAAGTTAAGAATGACCAAGCCCCCATTCTCCTTACCACTGCAACATATTTGACATGACACCTTTGGTATTTTACTGCCATAATCAAAGCATCCCCATAAAAATCTCCTTGCCAGAGAGAAAAAATTGCTTAATTGATACTGAGAGGGCATCCAACATGCTAAAAAATACACACAACATAAGACAACAAGTAATGGTTAAGCACAAAGACTTTGGTAGACATACTTGGTTGATGATTGTGCCATAGAAAAATTTTCCTTCTGAATTTGTCTAGAACCCAATCCCACCTTTGATTGAAGGATACTTTGAACCCCATAGGTATACCAAGCAGTCTGAAGATTTGGCCATCCTCAATGGGTTTTCATCCTGTAGACTTGATCAATTCTAGACATGTACCATTGAAAACTTTGAACCCAGTTTCGAAATGATTAATAACTGAATTGAAGACTTAACATAAGGAAGCTCGAAGTTCAGAGAACTATCAAGGTGTGGCCAGCCTGCTCTAAAATGGTGCTCACCTTTTTGTAGTTCAAAAACCAAAGTCTTATGGTCAAAGAGTAGCAGTGAGGAGTCAGCTTTGCAAGAAACCATCAATGTTCTTGAACTAGGTCCACAATCATATACATTCTGTCCAATCTTGCAAACCTGAAGCAGTTACTCATCTGATTGTTGGTCCATGTGAAGCTTGAGTTCTCTAATAGATCCATAAGTACTTGCTTGTCAGTCAACTCTTCCCAAGAATTTTTTTCATTCCCCTGAATGACCTAACCCAAAGCATTCCAACTATCTTTAATATTAAAGTCACCTACAATAACCAAAGGATTAGGTAAAGCAGATAATTCAAACCAAATCAATCTCCTTTCAGACATAGAGTTGGAAGCATAAAGGCACACTGTAACATTTAATAGCCTAAAATCTTATGTGTAGCGGAAATTAGCATGAACATAGTGAGCATTTCATTAGAGTTGATTCCTAATGAGAATTACAAGAGTGCTTGGGTGGAGAGAGCAACAAAAAGCATAACACCTAGTTAGATAGCATCGACAATACTTTCAAAAGAGAGAGCAATTAAGCTATTGACAACAGTTGAGGACCGGATTTGCATGGAGCCGGTCCCCCCTCCAAAAGGCTTTGTATTATGGTTTCTCCCATCAAGAGAGACATTGTACAATACAATTCTTTGTGTTCCTTCAAGACTAGCTAGTGCAATGAAGATGGAAGCTTCATACACCAAGCAAAACACTTAATCAAACACAACTTGAATTATCCCCGTTCTCAGACCCAAGACCTCACACACCTTCGAAGATGGTGAGAGCTAGCAGGGTATGAGAGTAGATTGAGAGGAAAAAGAAGTATCTTACGAGAAAGAAGTACATCTCCTCACATAATCACTCATATTAGCATAGCTTAGCTTAGTAATTAGCTTGGTAGAGAAGATGAGCATGCATTGAAGCTTGGCTCTTGGTTGGATTTGCATCCACATGCCAAGAGAGTGTTGATGTAGGCTTCTATCTCACAAGCTTGGAGTAGGTGATGAGCTCTCCATTAAAGCTTGGGAGGAGATAGAGTATTTTCCCTTCACACATGGTCAAGTGTGAGAATGTGAGAGTGAATGCCAAGCAAAAATCAGCCCCCTCTCTCTCTTGGGCGAGCCCTAGCTGCTATGTTAGTCTGGCTTTTGCCTCATTGGACCTCCCCAGGTCAAGCCAATAGGGATTAAGCAGCATAAGTGATAGCCTTCTGACATGTGTCCCCCTTTCCCCTTTTGTGAGAGCTTTAGATAATTAAATAATTAAACTAAACTCTCATTGGACCCCTTTGCCTCCTGGCCAATAGGAATCAGGCAAGCCATAGGGCTCCTGAATGCTCATTGGACCCCTTGGGAGACTGCCCAATAGTCTTCTAGGACACTTAATTCTTATTGGTTTCTTTTATTAAATGTTTTTAAATTAATTAAACTAGATTTACTCTAGCCTAATTCTCATTGGTCCACTTCAAGGGTCTTCCAATAGGAATTGGGCATACCTTGTGGGCATCTGGCCTAGGGAGCTGACATGTGTCCCTCATTCCCTTTGTGTAAAGGGAGCCTGTGTGTGTGTGTGTGGCTTTCTCTCTCATCCCCTAGCTTTGGGGCTCGCCCCCTCCCATGTAGGGATGCAGAAAGACTTTTTGGGCACACACTAAGCATCCAATTTTCCCTAAGGTTGACCTTTGGACACAACCTTTGAATTTTGGAACCTTAGCATTTTGGAAGTCTTAATGGGCTGAACCTTAGGGTCTTTTTAGCCCGTTGTTTCACATGGCTCTTTTGCAGATGGCCCCCCCTTTGGATCCCTATTTTCCCTCCTTTGGATCCCTACTGTGGCCGGTCTGCTAACTTAACCAATATTCTAGCTTTTTCTCCCTTGGCACTTCCCCACATTAAATGATCAGTTTAATATGAGAAAATCATTTAGGAGAATTAGATATTGATTATTATGACATTACCTCTCTCTTGAAATCATAGTCGTCCTCGACTATGGTGTAGAGAAGATAAAGCATATGCATGAGTCCTTTTCTTAGCGGGTAGAGGATCCCTATGTTACCCTACGACATCATTCCATAATGGATGACTAGTCCATTTGGCGCTTGAGAGCCTGAGGCTGCCGCAAGCATGTCTGCACATTAGTCCTATCAGTCTTCCATAGTAGAGTGACAAGCTCTACTTGGTGTTTGGGAGACGTCGTCTCCACAAACTTGATCTAAGCATGCATACTACTTCATTTTTGTGCACAAATCAAGAAAAAGAGAGTCTTATAAGACAAAAATTTTTGTTCATTTTTAACATTTTGTACATTTGCTTACTCTTGGGAAGCATTGTAAGCATTGACAAGGTTTAGGTTATCCTTTAATTGTATGCCTTGCATCCATTTAGCATCTTCAAAAGGATAATTCTTAAACTTAATAAGATATCGTCGGATAGTCTTACCGCCTCTTAATACCTTGTCTTCATGTCGAAGAATGGACTCGGGCTGCAGCACCTCCTCGTGGTCCTCGATCTCCGGTGGGTCTTCAATAGTTGGTTCTTGAGGTGGCTCTCCTTTGTAAGGCTTTAAGAGGCTCACATGAAAAGCATTGTGTATGAGCCAATGATTGGGCAACTTAAGTTGATAGGCCATTTCATTAATTGGCCTAAGAATCTGGAAGGGACCATAGTACCTTTTTGCTAGTTTAGCATAGTACTTTTGGTGGCCCGTAGGATTCTTGCCCGTCGTGTGCCTTAATCGAGCCTTGGGAAACTTTAACAAGACCCAATCGTTTTCTTTAAAGGCTTGGGCTCTTCTGTGCTTGTCAGCAGCAGCCTTTTGCCTTTGCTGTGAGATAGAGATAGCATCCTTAATCTTTTGGAAAGATTCTTGTAGGTCTCGGCTATACTCATCTGCAGCGAAGATCTTCCCATGTACCTTAAGTAGCAAGGGACTTTTTGATCTTCCCTCAATTACCTCGAAAGGTGCTTTTCCTGTAGAAGTATGTACAGTGTTATTGTAAGCATACTCTACTAGGGGTAAGTACTTCTCCCATTGGGATCTTTGATCTACTTCCGTTACATAGGCTTTTAGTAGATCGAGAATAGTTAGGTTAGCTATTTCACTTTGGCCATCAGTTTGTGGATGATAGGCCGAAGAGAAGTTTAGCCTTGTTCCTAAATTCTCAAAGAGACCCTTCCAGAAATTACTGGTCATTCTAGGATCTCTATCCGACACTATGGACATTGGCAAGCCATGGTACTTGAAAATTTGTGAAATGAAGAGGGTTGCCATTTGATGGGCTTTGATAGTCTTTTTGACAGGTATAAAATGAGCTTGTTTACTGAACCTGTCTACTATCGTCCATATTCCCGTATTCCCATGGATAGACTTAGGCAATCCAAAGATAAAATCCATGGATATGCTCTCCCACGGTGAATTAGGGATTGGCAAGGGTTGAAGCAATCCAAGTTGCTTCCCTCTATCAAATTTTGTCTTTTGACATACCACACATTTGGAAACATACTCATGTATGTTCACTTTCATGGTAGGCCAATAGAAATATGTTTCAATTCCCTTTAGGGTAGACTGAATCCCTCTATGCCCCGCATATGGGGGAGCATGAGATTCATACATTACTTTCTCACGTAGTGAGTTAGTAACGCATAGTCTATTGCCATAGAGAAGATAACCATCTTGTAAAGTAAATGGTTCTTCTTTCTTCCCTAATGCAAGGGCTGAAATCAAATCTCTAAAATCGGGATCAATAGCATACTCATCTATCATTGAAGATAGATCATTGTGAGTTGCTATGGAAACCGCATTCACTCTCGGTCGTCTTGAGAGTGCATCGGCTACTTGATTATGCTTGCCAGCAATGTGAGCAATATGAAAATGAAATTGCGAAAGGAAATTTGCCCACCTCATTTGTTTGTCGGAGAGCTTGGTCTGCGTCATGAAGTACTTAAGACTTTGGTGATCCGTTCGCAGAATGAAAGGAGTCCCCAATAAATAGTGCTTCCATGAGTCTAAGGCATGTAGAACTGCAAGGAGTTCTTTTTCGTATATGCCTAGAGCTTGCTCAACAGGGTCGAGCCTTCGACTCTCATAGCCTATGGCGTGCCCTTCTTGAAGCAAAACAGCCCCAAGGCAATCACCACAAGCATCACATTGGACCTCAAATGGTTTTGAGAGATCCGGTAGTGTAAGCACAGGTTGAGAGATAAGCTTTTCTTTAAGCTTTTCGAAAGCATTGTTTTCCTTAGCAGACCACGTATACCTAACATTTTTCTTTGTTAGGTCATGTAATGGTCCCGCAATTTGTGAGAACTTTTCTATGAAGCGTCTATAGTATGCACACATACCTATAAAGCTTCTTAGTTCATGAAGATTCCTTGGTTTAGGCCATCCTTTTATTACCTCTAACTTGGATGGATCCATTTGGATTCCATCTTGAGAGATAATGTGACCTAAATATTGAATCTCTTGCAAGAAAAATTCACTTTTCTTTCGATTAACATAAAGTTTATTCTCTCTTAAAACTTGAAATATTACCTGGAGGTGTTGCTTGTGTTCCTCTAATGAATTAGAGTAGATGATAATATCATCAAAGAACACTCCAGTGAAGGTTCGATGAGGTCTGAACAGCTTCTCCATCAAGCGGTTAAATGTGGCTGGTGCATTAGTCAAGCCAAAAGGCATGACAATGTATTCGTAAAGACCAAATGTAGTACGAAATGCGGTCTTTACAATGTCTTGATCAACTATCCTTATTTGATGATAGCCACTTTTTAGGTCAATCCTACTGAAGTAGGTCGATCCTTGTAGCTTATCAAATAGGTCTTCTACCCGTGGAACGGGAAACCTATTCTTGATAGTGATCCTATTTAGTGCTCTATAGTCGACACACATACGATATGTGCCGTCTTTCTTTTGCACTAATAGCACAGGTGAGCAAAATGGAGATGAGCTAGGCCTAACCATGCCCTTCTCAATTAACTCATGCACTTGCCGCATAATCTCCTCTTGTTGAGCTTGAGAAACTCTATAAGGAGGTTTGTTAGGCGGTGAACTTCCTGGAAGAAGTTCAATTGCATGGTCGTCATTACCTCGTTTAGGAGGTAGCTCACAAGGGATGTCGTCAATAAAGACATCTTGAAACCCCTTGAGAAAATTGGATAACTCTAATTCCTTTTGGTTGCTTTTATTTTCTTTTGCTAAAGCATTAGGTTCATTTTGAGAATCTTTAACAAAAATCATGTACACGGAAATAGAGCTCTTTATTGACTTGTTGAAAGCTGGTGTATGTACAATGGGGATGGTGTTACCCATCTCCCTAGCATCTATATACATGTCCTTTTCCCTGAACTTAAAGGAGATTCTCCTTTCAGGAAATTTAACATGGGCAGCCAAACGGTCAAACCATGGTGCCCCTAGGATTACATCCTCATGCTTGAGAGGAGAGATAAAGAAGTCCTCTTTGTCCACATAGCCTTGGACATGAAGCCTCAATTTCCCGATTAAGGGAGTGACTGAAGCTTCTTGCCCCTTGAAGGCACTGTCTGCGGGTAGGATATCTCCCATCTCGTAGGATTGTATGCCTAGCTTGGTGGCTAACTCCATAGATATAAAATTGTGAGTAGAACCAGGGTCAAAGAGAATAAAAGCATCATGTTCTCTTACCTTTCCCCAAGCATGGCATAGAGGAGATCCTTTGTGGTGAGTTTGGTGAATCTCCTCCTCTTGGATTTCAACCAAAGAAGCTCTAGGAGGATCTTGGCGGTTGTTCTTTTGGGGACAAGCGCGGTACGCATGCCCTTGTTCGCCGCACTTGAAACACCGGTTATCTTTACGATAACGCTCAAGCTCTTCAGGAGAGAGTTTATTCTTTCCTTTGTAAACTCCCTTCTCTTTAGCTTTGTTGGAATTGCCCTTAGGAGACTTTTGGACATTGTCCTTCCCCTTAGGCTCATTGGAACCTTTGTTTTCCGGGGGCTTATTATTTCTTTTACCCCCCGTTTGGAAATTGATTCGCGAGGCCACCATAGTATGGTGTATTACCGCCGATATGGTACGTGGCCTTTGGGAGTTGACATACTCCGCCATTTCTTCGGTTAAGCCCGCACAAAATTGTTGCTTTTGCTCTCCAAAATCCAACTTTTTGAAGACAGTGGCTTTGAGTTGTAGGTCCCAAAACTTGTCTACATATTTGTGGATGGATTCATTGGGAGAGAGCTTTAAGCTTCGCCATTCGGTGAGTACTTTGTCTTTGGCATCGGTGGCCAAAAACTGCTTCATAATGGAAGCTCTTAAAGCCTTCCATGTTCGTGGAGCTTCACCGTTGGCTCGTAGGCTAGACCACCATTGTCTGGCGGACTTTTGAAAGTGCATAGCTACATGGCGTAGCTTAGAGGACTCCGTGAAGCCCTCATCTCCAAACGCCGCATCGAATTGCTGGATAAAGGCCAAAACTTTGTCTGTAGCACCGAAGGTGCCATCATAGGTAAGGAAAGAGATGCTCTTCCCTCCCTCTTTGAATTTCTTCAGCTTGGACGACCTCTTCCATGCGGCATAGGATTTTCTATGGCCTCTTCTTTTTGATGGTTCAAAAGTTGCACCATCACTTTCTTCAGAAAATGAAGAATTTGAAGAAGGTGGAGAAGAGGGTGACCTCTTTCTCGCCTTTTTCTTGTCTTGATCTTTGTCGTCTTCACCATAGCTTTCATAAGAGGAAGAGGATGAAGAAGATGGAGAAGAGGGTGTCCTCTTTCTCGCCTTTTTCTTCTCTTGCTTTTTATCATCCCTCTTTGAATTATGACGTGGAGAAGAGTATGATGGTCTTCTCCGCTTTGGTGGTGATGGAGAGCGTTTAGCCCGCCGTCTTCGTGGAGCCATCTCCGCCGAGGTGGCGGGAGACTCGCTTCTTTCTCGTTCCTTCGGTGGAGGCTCTTGAGTTCTCCTTTGGGAAGGAGATGCATCATCAAGAAGTAAGTTCTTGAGCCCTTCATATGGATTCTCTTCTTCTTCCCGAATCGGAGAGAGACCTCTTTTGGTAGTCTCACAAGGAGGCTTCCTAGGTGTTCTCTCGTCATGGTGATGAGCTTGGAGAATCCCGTGAGCACGGAGCTACCGTTGCACTTCACTTTGGAGAGATGGATTGCCCATGGCTTGATGAAGCCTAGAAACAAGATAATTAACAAGCATTGAAGCATCATTAGTAGCTTGCTCATGAGCAAAATCAAAGTTATCAACATTAATTTCACTCTCTTTAATATTGTCAGCCATTCTAACAACTTTTAGGTGTAAACTTTTTAGGTGTACTTTGGCACTTCAAGCCCTAGTTGCTACTCCTCTTTACCCCTTTAGAAAAAGCACTCAAGCTACTGTACCCGCGGCTCGAATACCATTAATTGCAAGGAATAGAAGAGAGGGTCTTTCGACACCAAAACAGCACCGGCTCCTGTCAAGCTTCTAATAGCTCAATAGTGGTTAAGCCGTAGGCAAGCCCCGTAGGACTCCACTATTAAGACCATAGCTCTCGACGGTGATGCCCCGTTAACTGCACAAAGGCAGGCGCACTGAAAGGCTGAAAAATCCCTATTCTACTTACTCACAGGCAATTAATAATACCAACCATTTGTAGCTAGCTTGAGGACCTCCCTTCTTGAGCAAGAAAAGAGAAACCTTGAGCTCTGATACCAATGTAACATTTAATAGCCTAAAATCTTATGTGTAGCGGAAATTAGCATGAACATAGTGAGCATTTCATTAGAGTTGATTCCTAATGAGAATTACAAGAGTGCTTGGGTGGAGAGAGCAACAAAAAGCATAACACCTAGTTAGATAGCATCGACAATACTTTCAAAAGAGAGAGCAATTAAGCTATTGACAACAGTTGAGGACCGGATTTGCATGGAGCCGGTCCCCCCTCCAAAAGGCTTTGTATTATGGTTTCTCCCATCAAGAGAGACATTGTACAATACAATTCTTTGTGTTCCTTCAAGACTAGCTAGTGCAATGAAGATGGAAGCTTCATACACCAAGCAAAACACTTAATCAAACACAACTTGAATTATCCCCGTTCTCAGACCCAAGACCTCACACACCTTCGAAGATGGTGAGAGCTAGCAGGGTATGAGAGTAGATTGAGAGGAAAAAGAAGTATCTTACGAGAAAGAAGTACATCTCCTCACATAATCACTCATATTAGCATAGCTTAGCTTAGTAATTAGCTTGGTAGAGAAGATGAGCATGCATTGAAGCTTGGCTCTTGGTTGGATTTGCATCCACATGCCAAGAGAGTGTTGATGTAGGCTTCTATCTCACAAGCTTGGAGTAGGTGATGAGCTCTCCATTAAAGCTTGGGAGGAGATAGAGTATTTTCCCTTCACACATGGTCAAGTGTGAGAATGTGAGAGTGAATGCCAAGCAAAAATCAGCCCCCTCTCTCTCTTGGGCGAGCCCTAGCTGCTATGTTAGTCTGGCTTTTGCCTCATTGGACCTCCCCAGGTCAAGCCAATAGGGATTAAGCAGCATAAGTGATAGCCTTCTGACATGTGTCCCCCTTTCCCCTTTTGTGAGAGCTTTAGATAATTAAATAATTAAACTAAACTCTCATTGGACCCCTTTGCCTCCTGGCCAATAGGAATCAGGCAAGCCATAGGGCTCCTGAATGCTCATTGGACCCCTTGGGAGACTGCCCAATAGTCTTCTAGGACACTTAATTCTTATTGGTTTCTTTTATTAAATGTTTTTAAATTAATTAAACTAGATTTACTCTAGCCTAATTCTCATTGGTCCACTTCAAGGGTCTTCCAATAGGAATTGGGCATACCTTGTGGGCATCTGGCCTAGGGAGCTGACATGTGTCCCTCATTCCCTTTGTGTAAAGGGAGCCTGTGTGTGTGTGTGTGGCTTTCTCTCTCATCCCCTAGCTTTGGGGCTCGCCCCCTCCCATGTAGGGATGCAGAAAGACTTTTTGGGCACACACTAAGCATCCAATTTTCCCTAAGGTTGACCTTTGGACACAACCTTTGAATTTTGGAACCTTAGCATTTTGGAAGTCTTAATGGGCTGAACCTTAGGGTCTTTTTAGCCCGTTGTTTCACATGGCTCTTTTGCAGATGGCCCCCCCTTTGGATCCCTATTTTCCCTCCTTTGGATCCCTACTGTGGCCGGTCTGCTAACTTAACCAATATTCTAGCTTTTTCTCCCTTGGCACTTCCCCACATTAAATGATCAGTTTAATATGAGAAAATCATTTAGGAGAATTAGATATTGATTATTATGACACACACTATAGTGTAATTGAAAGGGCCATTGAGGGACAAAGCTATCCAGCTACCCTTAGAACCATACATCACTTTGGTAATTTTGTGCTCATGCCCCAAGTCAATACCGAGAGCAACACCACCCTTCCCTACAATGTGCTTAGTATTAAACCATTTATGATTTCTACTTATTCTCTGCAGATTAAAATCTAAAGCCTGGACTTTGACCTTCACCTCTTGCAAGCAAATAAAATCTAGCATGAGCTACATATCAGTGATCCATTTTTTAATGGAGGCTGCCCTAACTGGGTCTATAATGCATTTGCAATTCAAAGAGACACATGTGATGATCTCATTCATTTTTAAAAGTTCTTGGATGGTTTAACTGGAGACACAAAAAGATGGTTAGGATCATTGGATTTCTCTTTCTTTCTTTTTGACTTACCCATATGAATAGGTATGATTTCCTCTTCTGCTTGAGTCATTAGAATGTCAACTGAGTTGCGAGGGGATTGGGAGAGTTTTCTAGCATCTTGATCATCATGAGCTTGCAACTCTCTTGTGAAGGCATCTTCAGCCTCTTGAACCAATTGATCCTTTTGAATAGTGGTAGTTGAAAAAGGTTGAGGAGTTGACAAAGGCTTTGCCACTATCAGATTCTTCAGAGTCTGATGAAAGTCCTCTGGCATTCTCTGAAGGGCTAGCTGGTGGAACCATAGGGCTTGAAGAAGGTTGAGGAGTAGGGGCAACAACCTTTGGAGAGGATGGTCTAGCTTGAGTCACTCTAGGGGAATGAGCAAGGCTGGTGTTGTCAGCTAAGGCCTCTGCCAACTCTCCTGTTGAATGGTCAAAAACATCATCCAGTAATGCGAAACCTATTGACATATCTATTAGTGTTATTGTTTCTAGAGGATTGTCTGTTACTTGAGGTGTTTCTTATGTTAGCGGTTGAAAGCCCTGAATGTTATCTTTTTCCTTTCTTTTATCCACGTCCTTCTGAGCTTTGTTAACCAAATTAGGGCAATCTGTGATTAGGTGGCCCTGTTTACAGACAATGAAAACAAGCATTTAGATTCCTGTAAGATAATTTTTTGGACATGTAAAATATTCTCCAGTTGATCCTTTTTAGTGATAGTATCTCTGAGATTAGTATCAGTATCTACTTCAATAAGGAGCTGAGGATCCCACTTGGGATTAATACCATTAGATGGATTTTGACCCAGTACTTTACCAACCTGATTGCCAACATGTTTAGCCATGGGAAGAACTCTATTGGGAAATCAGTAAAATCAATCCACGGAGGAACCTTAGAAGGATTTTTACCTTTGGGATCAAATCCCTTATAGCACTTAAAGACAGAAAGGGGGGTATTCCTGATTAACCATTGTCCCCTACTGATGACTTGCAAAGCACTATCTGCTTCATCAAAAACGAAAAGATAATAGTTGTTTGGGAGGCATTGTCCCTGAGCAAGGATGAGGTTTCTAGCTTCCCATTCCTAAGAAATCCATTGCTTTAAAATCTCAACAGGGGGTCTAATCCTGTGACATAAGCCAACTACTACTCTATCGTGTAGATTCTTGAACTAGCTTTCAAGCTCCCCTACACCCACAGTGACCTCCCCTGTTGGACCCACACATTGGTGGGATGTGTTATCATCTGGATCTTTATCAGAGGCCTGATCAGCCTTATTTTTCTCTGAAGCAGCTCTGTCCTAACCTGTCTTAGGGGTATGACCATGTCATAAATTTAATATCTAACAAACCCAAATGATTTTCTCATATAAACTGATCATTTAATGTGGGAGAATAAACGGGAACAAGGGCTAGAATATAGACATGTTCTTCCAAAGCTTTCTCACCACGAGGCCAATGGTAAAGGGGTCCAAATGAGAGATGGTATGTCAAAGAGCAAGGCTAGCCAATGGAGCTTAAAAGAATTTAGGGTTAGCTTCATTGAAGACCTCCAAAGGTTAGTGTTAAAAGTCCTTTGACCTTAGGTAAGCTAGGGTTGTGCTTGAGGTGGGAACCCATCCCAAGCTTGAGATGCTTGTCGTGCTTGCTGACTAAGGTGCTTGAGGTGCTTGCCGACTAGGGAGTTTGACATGCTTGTGGGAACAATACCCAAGCTTGAGGTGCTTTCTCATGCTTGCTGACTAAGGTGCTTGAGGGTAAGGTGCGCCCTATAAGAGGGGGCTAGAGAGAGAACACACACACCCTCACACAAGGCAAGCTTGGTATACATAAATCATATAGGACACTTGTCAAGTTCCTCCTCATGTTGCCTCATGGTGTGTCTAAAGCCTATCGGTTAGCCTCCCAAGAGGTCCAATGATAATTTAGTAGATTTAATTAATTGTTTTTGCATTTATCAAGTCCTCTCTCTCAACAGGGAAAGGGGCTACCCTTGTTGCTTGTAATGCATCCTTCATGTGATTGCCCAGTCTTGCAGGGGTCCAATGAGCTTCAAGCTTGAGCTACAAGGGGGGGTCGACCAAAGCAAGAAGGGGGCTAGCTTGGGGGGTATACTCTCCCACACACACTCACACACACTCTCATTGCGTGAAGTCAAAGTGCAAGAGCTCCATCTCCTTCTCCAAGCTAGTAGAGAAGTTGAGAGCCTACAACGACACTGTTGGCTATGGAATGCAAATCCAACCAAGAGCCATGCTTCAATGCTTAAGCTTGCCATCTTCCCATCTTCATTACTATGCTATTATGTATGCTAGCAAGAGGAGTGATGATAAGTGAAGAACTACTTCTTTCTCCTATGGAATGTTTCTTCTTCCTCTTCCCTACCCTCATTCCCTGCTAGCTCTCTCCACCTGGAAAGAGGGATCCTCTTTTCTCAAGGAGTAAAAGAAAATGAGTGATTAAATGTAGTAACAAAGTTAATTTCCTCAAAGTTTGCATGTGGACTCTCTCTCTCTCTCTCTCTCTCTCTCTCTCTCTCCATGCGCGCGCGCACACACACACACACACACACACACACACACAAACAAACACATAGGGCGAGCAAGGACCTTGTGCTCGTCTAAGGTGGGCAAGCCTTAAGACAAGGGCTACTCCCTTACATAAATAGGGAGACAATGCTCATGAATGAATTCAAGCCACATGTAAAATGTAGAAACTCGTCTATGTATAGCTCACGGGTTGCATAAAGATCATGTTTTACTTTTCAAGATGTCTTTGGATTTTCTAGTTGTCCATGTGGTTTTTGCAAGTCCCCTTGCTTTGGAAAATAATGCAATTTCTTTGCACATGCGTAAAGTGAAAAGAAGAATGGATTGTCTTTGGATCACATGAACGTGGTGTGTAGTCTTTTTCATGTTTAGAGACGAGAGTGGTTCCACCAACACCAATACTGTGAAGTAAACATTTGAAAGCAAAGAGACACCTAATCTACTTGCTTCTCCCCTTAGATAGCCACAAGATTCCTTTATGTGTTAGCTATTCTACACTCCGTTGAATCGCTAAAGGCTGGAATATTTTGGCCCTTCGGTTTTCTATAGTTCAAGATTTCTCTCTCTGGATGCCTTGCCTTCCACCAGGACAAGCGACGAAACTGATGTTGAATTCTAGATCCCTGAATCCCTAAAGAAGCATTGCAATAGGAGGGTATGCGCACAAGGCTATATCAACTATTATTTTTGAACAAACATACTACTTGGGCGTTACAAACCGGTTCAATGCGAACAAGTTAGTGCCACTACCCCCACACAACAAATATATACATTAACAAGTGATAAAATCACAAGGCCTACCAGGCATGATAAAATTTTCTTTTTGACATGCAATTTTTCAAGCCCCCTTTCATATGTTTTGTGTAATGCAATCAACTTATATAATTTTCCATATATAACGTTAACTTAAAGATATAAATACAAAAAATGATAGGCAATTTTGAGATTGTTTTGATAGGCAAAATAGCCCTTGACAAAAAAATAGGTGTCAATTTTTTAGGCCTTTATCTGAGGCTAGATCCCACTTTAAAATCACTACATCTCTAAGCTTTTTAAAAAAAAAACATAAGCACATAAAATTGAATTAAAAAAACACCCTTAAGCTCTACACCCTAAGCTTTAGATCCCTATGCTCTACACCCCACTTTAAAAATAAGCTCTAGAACCCTTTTTACAAATTTAAAACTGTAGATCCCTAAGTTGTAAATCCCACTTTAAAAGTTTTAAAGTTCTAAGTCCTAAAACTCTAGCATCTCTGGGTGACCCTCCCCCTACTTGTGGATCCATGTAACATTTTCACTTTCTTTAATTCAAAGTTTTACCTTCTAATAAAAAAAAACTCTAGGTCCTCATTGGATCGTTGGAGACCTTACTTTAAAAGTTCTACATCTTTAAGTTCTAAACTTAGCTTTAAAATCTCTAAAAATAAAAATAAACAAGGTGAAGATGCACGGTGGCCTGCATAAGGATGTAGGAGTGTGGAGTGAAAAAGTTACGGGTGTTGAAAAGGTAGCATGATGTATGTCGCAGAATGATATGATCAGTACATGAAATTTGTGCCTCTTTGGCACATGCACAATGTGGAGCTAGTCCATATGTGATTCAAGGAAGATCCATGGATGGTTGTAATTCCTGTCAATCTCTACTTAATCCCATATTTGGCAAAGGAAGAAGAAACGTGCTTGTAGGAACGGTTTGGAATGATACTGTCAGTGTTCAAGTCACCAAGATTACATTGTAATTTCCTTGTTGTGATTGCCAAGGAAGGATGTTACTGGGTCAAGTAAGTTTGACTGTGTACTCGCACACACACACACACACACACACACACTTATACTGACATATTGTCAGTTAATTTCTCAGCTCTCAGCTTTGTGTATGCTTGTAGGCTTGCAGGTCAAGCATACACAAAGTCAAATTCAATAAACATTCGAATTTAGGACAAAGTGCAAGCATGAGGCCTAGTTTTCGTTGAAAGGAGACTTTTCACAAGCAACAGGTCATAAGACGCGTTATCCTCAGTGCCAGAACTCAGGACTTGACTCGCGACTCCTGGATATGCCCTGGATAAGGCTACAATAATTGAAACAAAAAAGCCCAATGGTTAGGTCCTGGATATGCATGCCCTGACGTACAAAAGGCTTACGAAATCTTCAGCAATGCAGCGTTCTGAAGCTGTAGTAGCAGCTAGCTCTTTGTGTTTTGTTGGATCAAAATTAGGATTCATTTCTACAGCTACATCTCCTGCATGCTCATCATATCACATCTAAAGAACGATCCCCAATCTAGTCACACTCCCATATCTCACAATGTGGAAGGTGGCGCCATCACTGGCGTGAGCATCTCTGACATCAAACTCGCCAAGAAAGCCTGGATCCTCCCTGGCCAAAGTTGCACCATCATCGACCTCATGCCCGTCAACTATGCCTTCGACGTCCAAGCCGAAAAGCTCCCCTTCGTCCTCCCCACCATCTTCACTGTCGACCCCAAAGCCGAGAACCAAGACGCCCTCATCAAATACGCTCGCCCTGTCGCTCCCCATGACAAGCACTCCAACCATGTCAAAGACCTTGTCAAGGGCATCATCGAAGGCGAGACACACATCCTTTCTGCCGCCATGACCATGGAGATCTTCAAAGGCACCAAAGAGTTAAAGCATGAGGTCTTCCAGAAGGTGCAATTGCTGCTCATCTATAATGCCAATGTCAAGCAGCTTGTTGATGTTCTTGGCCATGAGTATTTCTCCTTCTTGGACCAAAAGATACAGTAAGAGGCTACCAATAATGCCAATGTCAAGCAGCTTGTTGATGTTCCTGGCCATGAGTATTTCTCCTTCTTGGACCAAAAGATACAGTAAGAGGCTACCAATACTGCCAAGGTTGCGGTTGCGAAGGCCAAGTATAAGGGAGATGTCGGTGCCAAAGAGCGGCAAGGGCTTACACAGCATAACGCCGCAAGGATCGAGACCAAAATCTTCTCGATCAAGCAAGCACAGATTGCAAAGCAGCAAGATTTGCAAACTCCGTACATAAGGTTTGGTGTTCAAAACACCAAAACCAAAAGAAATATCCAACCTTTATGTCAAAACAAGCCAGCCCTAACACCATGGAACATCCACAAGAGGATCGCTTAGCTATTTGGACCACCTGTGAACATGGGTAAGACAAACCACCCAACCATAACCACGATCCAAGAACCCTCAAAGCAGGCCAACTTCCAAGGACGTAATTGAGCACCTGTAAAACTATGCATCCCACATGACTTGGCCTCACCCACTAAAGGCGACTTAGTGCTTGCCTAGCCTCATGGACTTTTCTCCATTACTAGAGGTGTCATCATCACTAATGAGGTTTGTGGCCTCCTTTGATGAACGATTGGACACAATAACCACACTCACATCGGCATCCACGGTACACCCAGATGCAAAAGATCCCGCCTGTGTCCTACACTAGATCCCCTCTCCTGGGTCGTGGAAATAACAGTTCCCCATTTGCAAATTCTTGTATAATAATTAAGAAAATAAGCATACAATGAAACACAATTTTCACAAACCTGTTCTTTGTCCCTTGTTAATCAGCATATGTTAAGGCTTCAAAAAAGATAAGACTTGAAGCAAAAAATGACAAGAGGGAGCCTCGAATTGATGGTTAACAGAAAAAATGCTGTTCTGCAGCACATTAAGCCACCAACCCTGCTTATCTCAACATTTAAGTTTTGAATACTTCTCAAAAGAATCAATCACAGCTTATAGCAAGTAAGCACTCTCTAGTGAGTTATGCTTGTAATAAGGCCAGTCACCATACTTACAAACATCATAACGCATCTATCTCTTCCACTTTCTGTAACCAGTCAACTAAACTAATTAAAGACCTCACAAAACTGCATTGCCCATAAAATTATTTCTTTCTTATTTCACTACACAGAAGCACTGCAACTAAAGTCCCCCAAAGACAATTCATGAGCGAAAAAGAAACAGATTTCTTTGGAATGGTATTTAGCAAAAGGAATCAAAGCCACACAAACCATCTCAGCAGTTTCACAATGCTACGCTCTGATCGTTACAAGACTGACTGACTCCAATGAGTAATCCCTACTTATGAGTCACACATATGAATTTGCATTTAGCAGCACAAAAAAGGAAAAACAAAAGCATGTGGGACAGACAATGAGCAACATACATTGCTTTTTTCTGAGCGTCTACAATTTCGAGCTTCAACACTACCAAGGCAGGCACCTGAGAAAATCAGAGAAGCATCACCTAGCTGATGTAAAACAGCTCTAAATCAAAACGCTGTCTTCGTTTGAGATCCAACAGGGAACCTTTAGGGCTGCACCTCAGAAAAGCATTGTTTCTACTGTCCTAAACACCAGGGCTTTAGGGATTGAAGCAAGTCTCCCAATAGGAAAGGAGGCATGTGCCAAAGTCTCCATTAATGCTTTACTAATCATCCAGCCCAAGTTTTCGCCAGATTTGTCATGTCTGAGACAATCGCTTAAACAACCTCAGCCACCATCATGATGTACAATATTGTCAAGCCTGCACTTGTACCATACAAAAGCCATTGACAAGCAATCATACAGAGAATGTTCATGATAATCAAGGCCGCAACCTCTTCAAGCCTGTCGTGCCTCTTGTGACTTGAATCCAATGTTCACAGACGCTCATATATCCTTTCAGCATCAACAAAAGACTTATTCCTTTCATAGCAAAGACCCAGCTTACAGAGAACCTTCAGGTTATCTGGGGTGATTTGGAGGCATTTCTGCAAATCAGGAATGGCAGCATCCACATTCCGCCGACCTTTGGAGAAGGAGAGAAGGAGGCTGTCACGCCACAGGAGAGCATCACACATCTCAGAAGGAATCATGACATTTTCCATATCATCTGAAAGGGCTATGTTCAAAGAATCAGTGGCACCAAGCAAAAGCCCTTGCTGCTCAAGAGCATAGGACTTCAATACATGGAAAGAAACGTCCTTTGGATCAAACGCTATGGCCTTATCAATCTCTGTGTTCGCGTCCTTGGCAAGGGAGAGGGCTTTGGGTGTACTTGCGGAGGAATGTGATTTCTCTAGTAGTTGCACGGCCTTGCTGAAATGCTGTCGAGCTAGAGCACAACAATATTCAATTTGGGATACTCAGAACAGATCATCCATTTAATTTTAAACAGTGTAGTTTACCACAAGGATCGACTTAATGGAAGAGATAATCTAACAGACATTTCATAGAAATTTTCACTCCAATTTGTCACTTATGATCCAACACAATCTCTGACAATATAACAACATAAGAAGCAGCATTCAGCATACCTGCTAAGACCTGCATCCAAGTAGCTAAGGTAAACTATAGGACTCTCCTCTGGTATTCTGAATGAATAGTCCTAAAATACATCACTGGAAACAGACATCTGCAGAGGCACTATAACTATTATCATCAAACAATTTGCTACAGGGTCCCAAATGTGCGGCGCTTTATACCCAAGTACTCAAAGCCAATCCTTCCAATGCCACTCTCTACTCATTTGTTTTAGTACCAAAGAACCAAGTCTAATGTGAAAACTTTCAGCATACCGCAATAAGCCTCTAAGCGACAAAGGCAATACCTTGCTAGTGAGTGTCTAACCCACACATGCGGCAAGATAACTAGGGTATGAGCTCTTTCAAGTAAGGCACAGTTCACAACAAAACTTTCAATCAAGTAGAATCCAATTTCCTGTAGACATAGCACTCAGTAAAGCACATCCTTTGGGGCATTTTCTCACGTAGTTTCCTTAATTGGTAAATACAAACAACTGAAAGACAAGATATCAGTGAGTGTGTCTCCATAAGGTTTCATAGACACAACAAGATCTCACTAACAATAACCAATTCGTGGCAAAAATCAGTATGTTTAGCTCATCTGAGAAAGCCTACCCGTGTGCATGTAGTCCGGGCAGAGGACTTGCAATGTACGTAGCCTGAGGAAATCGCCCTCCCAGAGAGAGAGAGAGAGAGAGAGAGAGAGAGAGAGAGAGAGAGTTTAACATTGAAGGTGTTCTCCAAGTGAAAAGAGAGAGAGAGAGAGAGAGAGAGAGAGAGAGAAAGAGAGAGAGAGAGGGGGGTCTCTGGCAACTGACGAGTGGGCTGGAATCCGCAATCCAACACAGACCTGGAATAGTGAAAGTGGCACGCCTCCTGTCAGCTCTACACAATAAAAATAAGGTGGAATGGTGGGCGAAGCTTCGCACCAGGCCTGTCTACTGAATGCAGTACTACACGAACAAAACTGAGCTCACGAGTTCACCTGCAACAAAAGACTTAAACAAAAAATACACGACATCGCTTGGAGGACGCCTAAGCTGACCCAATACTAGGGCCTTTCTTTAGGAGGCCAAAAATCTTTAAAGGTTAAAGCACTAAATGATAAATTCCTTCTATAAAGTTTTAACTAACAAAAATGATAACTTTAGTCTTTTACCTCAAGTTTCAAAGGGTGAACCAAATTCTCAAAAAGAAAAGGTGGATAAAAGAACTTTTCATATTTCAAAATGAAAAGGTGACTCTTTGGATTTGTGGAACCTATTAGGTTTTATCATTTAACATTTAAGGATTTAACATGTAAGGCTCTCAATTTGTAAATCCCACATAATTAGTATTAACCAAAAGAAGAAAGATACAAAGATAGACCACGCAAAGTTGGTTTTCCATGGGGATAGTAAGACTAAGAGAATCTTGCTTTTGCAAGGAGCCAACAACCCATACATACATAGACTTGTTACATCAACAAAGGATTACGTCTTTTTTTTCTTCTTCTTCATGAGACTGGTATTGGTTGAGGTTCTCGATACCTCAACAAGGTGGCAACAAGGTCTAGCTTTAGGTCTTGGATGACTTTGACATCAATGTGGGGTTGGGGGGTTTCATTGGTCTTCGCGACCTCTTGCAAGGGTCCGACAAGCATATCTAGTTCTCTTGCTAATCTTCTGAAGGGAGACTATTCTCTTTGATCATTTCTTCACTTGCAATGTTATGGACACTCTCGTTAATCTGTTGTTCGATTGTGTTCATCATTGTGTCAAGTTGCTCTCGATTTCACCGTCCGACGTATCTTTCTGAGCGTATTCATCAATGATACACTCTTCCTTGTGTTTTTGCATAGAGGGTGGGTATGAATCCTCCATGACTGCAACCTCTGTCTCTTTGCTAAAACAAACATGTTTGTACTACATTACAAACACTAGATGAGACTAGTATTAGCACTTAGGCTATTATTGATGGTAAAGTTTACAACGGAATCAAGGAGTTATACAATGAGCTTGATTGATTCTAATGAGTCTAATAAGATAGAAGCTTTAGTAAAGAAGAAATATATTATTAATTTCAACGAGAATCAGAAATCTTGTTGTATGTTCGAGCGTGTGATTCAAGGGATTGATAGCTAGATATTTAATTTACATGCATATGATACATGCACAAATACTAATTGGTTTGCCATTAGCAAAGGCCTTAGTAATCGTTTTGCTTTTTTTCTTTGGAGATATGGCCATCATGATTTTAAGTGGTTTGTGAGTTATGATGGGTTTTATTTCTTCCCTAAGGAAAATTGATCATGAAATAGAGCAGAAGCAAGGGAAGGTGGTATAAGAAGTAGTGTCTTTGACACCATCAGTGGGGCACCTTGGGAAGATCTTTGCATAATCAGCTTTCCCTTTTCAATAGTTCCTTTTGATAAAAGTAACCCATGTGACAACTTTAACGGGTTCTTGTTCTCTCTCTCTCTCTCAAAATTTCAACGATGATTTGGTACATGGTACAGGTCTTTGCCATAAGGTTTCTTAAAAATACAAGAATATAAGGCATTAAAGAAGTGACAGGAAAAGAGAAGGAAGAGAGAGTGTGCCATGGGTTTTCCAATAACGACCAGGCGGTGGTTTGCAAGAAGGTCACCAAGCAGGAAGCTACCAAGGAGATGGACTTACACGCACAAAAGGATACTTTTAATCAATTATAATAGTACCCTGCTTTTGAAATGCTAAATTCATTGCCTATCATCACAAATGCGATTGCAAATACATTCAATATATGTTGAATCAAGTAAAACTATCCCAATCAATAGAAGACCTCAAGTTCAAAAGAGTAGCATGTTTGATCATTGTTAATAATGATGGTGAAGCTTCTAGGAGTGTTTGTTAGTCCCATGTGGCTTGACTTTTGGGAGTTCATCGCATCGCAAAAATTTTGCAGTTACAAATACATGCCTGGATCAATGTGAGGAAGGGACATTTTCCTTGAGATTATGCGAGCGCAAACACCCTCATTTAGCATCATTACCATGGACATTAAGCAGCTTGTTTTTTATTTTTGGTAACTTGAGACACGAGTTTCTCCCAACAAGAAAGGTTTTTGGCAAAAGCGCTTGGATGTTTAATCTTTCTTAAGGCATCCAGTGCATCCTCTTGATGAACCACATGCATGCTTCCAAATCACACTTGGCATCTCCAAATATCAATATTATACACGTGTTTATCAAAAACCTGATACAGTGAATGCTTTTTAGATTGTTGGAAAGTAGATCTACTATTGCCATGTCCTCAATCATCTTTGAGGTCCTTGTCTAACTCTCAGGTTGATTTTAGGCGAAACTTAATCTATGACTCAGTAAGGTACATTCTTATATTATTTTGTTTGTCTATGGAATACAAATCCAACCAAGAGCCATGCTTCAATGCTTAAGCTTGCCATCTCTTCATCTTCATTACTATGCTATTATGCTATGCTAAGCAAGAAGAGTGATGATAAGTGAGGAGCTACTTCTTTCTCCTATGCAATGTTTCTTCTTCCTCCTCCCTATCCTCATTCCCCGCTAGCTCTCTCCACCTTCGAAGGTGTTTGAGGCCTTGGGACTGAGGCTTGGGATAGTTAATTCTTTTTGCAAAGTTTATGTTATGCTTGTGATGCATGAAGCTTTCCATCTTCATCGCATCACCTAGGTCACAAGGAACACAAAGATTGTATTGTACCAAGTCTCTCTTGATGGGAGAATCTATAATACAAATGTCTATTGGAGGGGGGACTGGCTCCACATAAATCCGGTCCTCAAGTGTTGTCATGTTCTCTAAACTCTCTCTCTCTCTCTCTCAAAAGTATTGTTCATGCCAAGTTTACTAAATATTATGTTTATGCTGCTACCATCAATTAAGTTCACCCTCTATGTTCTCAAAGTAATCTCACAAAAATGCTCACTCTAATTCTCTTAATTCCGCTATTCTCAAAGTTCATAGGCCATTTCCATTATAGTACATCAAGTAAACATTGAGGAATCATCGGTTTAGTCTCATGTAATTTTGACTCGCCATAAAGTAACTTAAGAAGGTGTCTCCTTAGTTTCATAGGTGTTCTTTAGGTATCATAGTACCACAATATGTTTTTGGATAACATCTTAAGTACCTTTATAGTACATTAGCTGAATGTTGAGGAATCATAGGTGCAAACTCATGTAATTTTTGACTTGCCATGGGTACTCAAAAGGTAACTTGATTTGACTAAAGTACTTCAAAGGTGGTTGTCCTGATTCTATAGGTACTAATAGAGGTGTTCCAAAGTTCTTCATGAAAGATAGGCGCTTGGCATAGTATAAGGTGTCAAAGGGGCACCTTGAAAGGTACTTGTTGAAGCATTAAGGTATTTCTTAAGTACTTGAAAGGATATTTTTTTGGCACTTTACAATGTTAATATGTGCTTAGCATAGTGGGACACCTTACTAGTTTGTGTAAAGTAACTTTCCCAAGCTCAAGGTACTTAGAGGTACTTCCAAAGGTATCATAAAGGTATGGCTTATGGGTTATGATTTTTTGTGAATTTAAATGATTGTTGTACATCTTCTCATGTAGGCAAAAATTTTTAGGAGATTTAGAGAGAAGAATCCACTAGTCAAAATCTCGCTCCAAAGCTTGGAAGGCTTGAATCCCTTTTTTGTCCTCAAACTAAAGGATCGATATACGTATTGTTGCATCTATCATGTTTAGCTAATTTTTCTAACGGATGCACTAAATATGATGAGGCAGAGAAACCATGGAGTACATGGTGTAGGTTGTGATTGCGAGTGTCCAAAACACAGGCCTGAGGTAGCTCCTACATGCATAGTTGCTAGCCATCCTGGTATTTCCTACATGTAGCCTACATGCAAAGCTGCTAGCCATCCTGGTATGAAAAAATTACACCCTTCTACATTTTAGATAATAAGGAACATGATACCCTATTTGTGCAACATTTCTTTTCCTTACATAATGCATGGTTGAAAGATCAAGGGTTTAGCTTTTTGAAAAGAAATTCGGTTTGGTTAGATATCTAGTTGTGCTACTGGCAATTCAAATCAAGACGGCCCTTCTTCTTTGTGTCTAGGTACTATCAGTTGACTAACATGGATATCTAGTGGAATTACTTTGCATCAGGTGAAGGAAAGGGAGAGCATGATAGTGCAAGAACAATCAATCATAAAGAGGATATTGATGCATGAGTAATTGGAGCCAAGCGCATGGATCATGATAGTGCAAGAACGGTCAATCATAAAGAGGATATTGATGCATGAGTAGTTGGAGCCAAGCGCATGGATCATGATAGTGCAAGAACAGTCAATCATAAAGAGGATAATGATGCTTGAGTAATTGGAGCCAAGCGCATGGAGCATGATAGGCACAACAGATGTTATGGACTATTTGAAGCATCATTTCCAAAATGTTGTTTCTCAAAATGATGTGAGTAGGGTTTTTTGCTAAATTTAGAGGTGTACTCTCTATAGGACATCCTCCTCAAGATTTTACTTGTTATCATCTTGATTTCTCGTTCATGATAATTATTGAGCCTCAAATGGATTTACTTGTCTTATGTCATGTGTACCGATAAGTTCGTTTTTTGCAAGCTTCATGGGAGGATGAGTACCCTAGCATAGCTCTAAAAGGTACTAATGAGAAAATTAAGAAAGAACGAACCACATCTCACCATACTAAAACACCAACCATTGAGAGGCACTTGAAAGTCACCAAAGCATTGCAACCAGTCAAAGAGCAGCTCACATCATTAAAAAAAAAATCAATACTTAGATTTTGTAAATTTGTACAATGTCACTTTATTGAGAGTAAAAGATGGATAATTTGGAAATATAAGTACATATTACATTGATGTAATTCCTATGTCATGTTCAAATTAGGGTTGCAAGGATGCACAAATAGCTAAGAGAAGATAAAGAAGCTCAAGGCACACAACAGAGAGTATATTGCTTAGTGTGCAAATAGAAAGATAAGACATCCCTAGAGTGATGGTCATATATACAATGCACGGAGGAAAAAACCTCTTAGTGAGGAAAAAAGTGCCTTGACAATCCTAAGTGTATTCACAAACATCACTACCACATACGGTGTGGTGAACGAGAGCTGGCACATAGTGTATAGGTGTAATGCCTTGGGTGGATATGTCAATGAGGCATTCATCATTGTGAGAGCATAAAGGAGTGAGTAGAATAGAGATAGTGTACTCAATACAATGAAATGAACTTTCTTGATTGATTAGAATTGGAGAGAGAGTTATAATCTTTGGGGATAGTGGCCCTATATAGGCTCGTGGTGAGAGATTGAAATCAATGAGTGGATGGATATACACCACAATTGGTAATGGCAAGGGTCATGTGAGCTAGCACAAGTAGCATGTGGCTATCAAATGTGTAGCATGTGTTTAGGGAATAAGTAACATGTGTGTGGCTTATAGGGTTCATGGAAAAAGTGTGACTGTGTACTTAATTGTGCATGCTTGGCTTAAGGGTTTGTTCTCACTAGTGAGTGTAAGCTACAGGCTTACCTCAACAATAAGAAATGCACATATCTAATATCCTAACAAGATTGCTTAGTTGTAGGCAAAACAACTCTAGCAACAACAGATCTACTAGAACTTGCAACATCCTCAATAGAGTATGTATCCACAAAAGGCATCCATCCACATACATCCTCGAAAACAAAAGTGGAATTTTTTTCTTAAAGACTAATGTTTTCCACAATGGCACATCCCTCGGGTCCAATTGTCCACTTGACCAGTACCATGATAGTCAAGAATATGTGCATCTTCATACGGTTCAGTAGGAGGTTCAATGAAATGACCGGGAACATCATAAAAATACTCACAAAAATAAGGGATAATCTATATAATTGATAAATCAACTTGGATAAAGAGTGGACTTGATTGGAATAAAGTTACAAAGTTTAGGCAATCTATCTTCAGGCACCACCCATACCAAGCCATGACCATGTATGGTGGTTGGTAGACCCACAATAAATCCCATAGAGGTACTGCACATGTAGTGTTAAAAGCTTCATGAGCTATCAACTTCATGAAGTTACATGATGCCACTACAAATATGCCTTTGCTAAACACTAGGGCCCATAACACCTTGTGTGCATGCATTTAGCAAAAACTTTACTTAGCCCGCATTTCCATGCTCATGGTGGATTTTTGTAAAGTGTGAGCTTTGTCCTAAGGTGTGAGTCAAGGAGAGGAGAGTGAATTTATCCCACATACTGTGGAGCAAGGCTGTAGAGCTACTTAAAGCTCATTTCATGAATGAACAACAACTCCATTTTGCACTACATGCTTGTCTATGGTGAGCTTGTGCTAAGCTAAGTCAATACTCAAGATTGTGTTTATGAGTCCAAGCTAATTCTATCTTGGAACCTAATTCACTTGAGTGATAACCTTGCTTACACACGCACTCACACATTGACGCTATGTTTCTCTTTCATCCACCATAGCTAGCACGATCCAATTCCTAAAATTTGGTATCAGAGCTATGGTGTGCTAGCTAGGATTGTTGTTATGCATTTGTGTGTTAGTGCAATTAGCATTACTCTATCATCATTAGATAAATCCATTTGTTTTGTCCTTCTATTGCATATTGCATGCCTGATTAGTGTTCCATTGGCTAGCATGAGCATGTTCTTGAGCTAAAGACTCTTGGGCCACTACTCACTAGCTAATTGGAAGATTAATTAGCATAAGATTTCATTAATTTGCCATTAGAAACTTGCATTTTGCATTCAAAATCTGCTCCTCATTTTAGCAAAATTCGCATTCACCATTGGTATGTGTGCGTAGCGCCATTCAAGTGCTTTCCGTCAAGCCCATGCTAAAATCGCATCTCTTTTGCCTATTCTAAAGCTTGCTCAATCTTGCTCTCATGCACACCCTCATTCTCTGGTTTTCCTGCAGATTCAAAGCCCAAATTGTGTGTGTGTATGTGTGTGCCTAAAAGGCCTTTAATGCTCACCAAAATATTGTAGAAAATAGGCCCCAAAGCAACTCAAATGGGCCCTACCGTGGTGGGAACACCTTGCTTTTAGGGCCTTTGACCTTTTTAAATGTGAAGGGCCACACCTTAATTGTGCTACATTTGATTTTCGGGTCCGAACGGACCTCGGCTGGCCGCAGAGCAGTAAAGTCCCGTTCGTCGTGATAGCCCGTCTGCCCCCCGCCTGTCCAATCAGCCGCAACCACCTGCCATCGCCATCCGGCCACAGACCTTAACCGCGCACTCAAGCCTTTTCTAAGAAGTTTTCGGGTCTGCCCCTCTCGGGCCCCCCTTCCCGCACTGCCTCAAGGGCTTCAAACCAGCCTTTCCCACTGGCATTAGCACGGGATCCCGCGCCCAAGAGGCCAAAGACCAAGCTACCACAAGGGGGTGCTCCCACCCTAGGCACCGACTCCAAGGCAAGCCTCCAAGGCCACTAGAGTTTGTTCTCACTGCAAAGCACCGAATGCTCGTCCAAGCATAAAGTCGAGGCATTCAAACTATTAAGGCTTCATCAAGATTCTCCAAAGCACTCAAAAGAGCTTGAACACCCACTTCAACATCTTCAAAGAGGGAGTTCTTTCGAGCATCAAAAGCAAAACAAAGAGTCATTTACCCTATCTATGAAGAGGGGCTTCACTGATGGTGAAGAGGAGCTTCACATTGAAGGGAAAATCCAAAGTACAAATTGAAATCTTGTAGCCAAGCACAACAATTGCTTGCAATGTATGTAATTGTATTTGTCTACATGGATGACATTATGTGCTTTTGTAACAGGTCTCCAAATTGCTAAAATCTCTCTATTTGTATGAGAAACACCGCATGCTTGGGCTCTCGGAGTATGACCAAGATGGAAGAGAGCATGAATTTTTGCATAAACCTTTTCATAGGATATTTTAGCATATTGTTGCATATCATTATGACGCATGGAATAAAGCCTGATTGCACAACAAAAAGGGGGACAGAAGCACTCGTTCGAGGGGAGGATACGAAGTCAGACCATGAAGCAGTTGAAAGCAACAATAGAAGCAACGAAGGCTAGAGACCTGACAGAGGATCAACTCACATAGTAGAAGACAAAAAGGATGAAGACGAGAGCAACGTTGTCTTTTATGAAGACCCATTTTGAAGATGCAGACTCTCTACTTGTAGGGGAGGAGTTTTTCCTGTGTGGATACCATTGCACTACATGCTTGTCTATGGTGAGCTTGTGCTAAGCTAAGTCAATACTCAAGATTGTGTTTATGAGTCCAAGCTAATTCTATCTTGGAACCTAATTCACTTGAGTGATAACCTTGCTTACACACGCACTCACACATTGACGCTATGTTTCTCTTTCATCCACCATAGCTAGCACGATCCAATTCTTAACAATTTTATGCCCATAGCATAAATGAAAGACAAGCGAATAAATGTGTAAATAGCTCTTGAAAAGAAACTAAATACTTCCCATTGCAAGTATGTGATAGCCTTGCTAAAACATTTGGACCATAATAGATTGTGAGCATAAATAACATCTAGGTACAAATAATGAAACATTTTCCTTGACAGGACATAGCATTGATGTATGCATAATAGAAATGCAAAATTGCAACCTAAAAAGATTAAACAATCATCCATTAATGTTGCTTGACAATACTCCTTACATTAACAAGTCTTACCAGATATCTGACAATTTCTAGCCACCAAAATTGTTATTGATACCACGTGCTTGAAATGGTCTAAAACGGATTTGACCAGCATCTAGGGACTCTATCGCAACACATAATTGGGGAAACAGGTGCCAATGCTAGTCCCAAAAACTCATATTCTCCACATGTGGATTATGTCTCATATATTGATATCAGTAAATTTGACATCCATCAAGTACAAGAAGTACATGTGTGTGGAGATAATTGGAAACAATCAGTGATACGAGTGAGAGGACCCTCATAGACCTTGTTCAATACTAGCTAAACCAAACTCCCTGAGTTCCCAGACCATGTTGTACACCTTGTGACTAACAACATTTGCCAAAAAACGATCACTACCTTCTAGGCCTATGACCATCATAAGAGAGATAACCATGAAAAAAGTATAAGATATCAAGAGTGGACCTACAATTCCATCATAGGAAAATTAATAGGGATAATGAGAGGAAGACTCGATACACCAATATCTAATCCTTCCTGTAATGAGTAACATGTAGCTATGCATGACCATCTCACATGCATCAAAACAATTTGGGCAACATTGTTGTGCAAGTAGAGGAAAAATCCTTGGTTTTCTTTTGTCCAAGAACTAGTGTTGCCTTGTTAGTTTGAACCCCTTTGTTAGGTTTTGAAAAGAAACTACTTAAACCATTATGTAGCTGAGACCAACATAAACTATCCTCTTGTGCTACCAATAGTGATTGTAAGCAGCTGGTATGATGCAGTTAGTCCCTACTCTTTGGCAATTGAAAACATTTTTCCTTGAAAGCCCAAAGTGTGAAGAGGCCAAAAAGCGACCACCAACACTGATTACATGAGTTTGTCATTCACAAATTAGGTCATACCCAAAAAAAAGTGCTTTTATAGACACACTTGGTGCTATATGCAAAGTAGGAGATCCTCTCAGGTGTAATCATATTCATGACTGGATCTTTGAAACATTCATATCAATATTTGTCAAAGACCTTGAAGAATGCAGCACGGAAGTGGTATTACCACAACCTAGCTTGCAAGCTCAGAACATATAGCAAGTTGATCAAAGCATTTTGTTTGGAATATGCCAATAATATAGGTGATGAGGACATCTTATGTGAGTTGGATAAAATCAAGCAGGGAAAGCTTTTAGTCAGAAGCTATGTTGAGAAGATCAAGAAGTTGACTAGATAATTGAATGAGCCTCCCTTAGAGAAAAGAATGTGTGCCTGGTTCATCAATGGTTTTTAAAGTAAAAGTCTTTGGGAACAGGTTCCAACACTGACGAAGAAGTTCAATGACCTGATCTAGAGAGCATTGAAGCTAGAGCAACATGAAAAGAAAGAAAGGAGCCATAAGGGATGAAGAGACTCTAGTGACAGTGAGATGTTAACAACTGAGGAGTTGGAGTGACAATGAGACATCAACTAAGGAGTTGGAGTCTAGCTCCACTTCAATTTGTTACCATACACATGTGGTAGTGATGTGTGTGAACACACTTAGGACTGTTGGGGCATTTTTCCTCACTAGGAGGTTTTTCCCCCCGTGCATTGTATATACGCCCATCACTCTAAGGCTAGCTTATCTTTCCATTGCACACTAAGCAATACACTCTCTATTGTGTGCCTCGAGCTTCCTTTGTCTTCTCCAAGCTGTGTGTGTTTTCTTGCAACCCTAATTCCAACAATTGGTATCAAAGCAGGTTGCGTCCTCCTGGGCTTAGTCGCCAGCAGCTCCAACACACGCATGCTCACTTTCTCCGATTTCAATGAGTTTTGGTGAGTGTTTGCAGGTGACAAATATTTTGGTATATCTTGAAGACTCGAGTCTGCTCAGATTTTTGATTTGGGCTCATTTCGGCCTCTGTTTCCGCTACAGGCAGTGTTGCACAGGCTATTTTGTCATTTTGTGCAAAATTTTTGTTAGTGCCGTTATCTACATAACATGCCCCTTACAGTCTTTTGCGGTTTGTGCTATATACCACGTGTTATTCTAGCTTCATTTCTGCTCTTTTCGGGTAGTTTTCACATCAGGTGTAGGCATTCACGATACATACGCATATAAGAATGCAGCAGTGGTTCTGGCAACATTCTTTTGAGTTGCTTTAGCCTCGGCCCACTTGGTCAAATAGTCTATAGCTACAATGATATATTGATCTTGGGTTCCATAAGTAGGTGGTTGTATTGGTCCAACAAAATCTATACCCCATTTTGTGAAAGCTCTAGCCCCCATCATTGGTCTTAAGGGCATGCTATCTACTCATGTTGGCATTTTTGCTCGTTGACAAGCATCACACCTTCGAACATATTCTTTGGCATCTGCAAAAAGTGTTGGACACCATATGCCTGCCATCAATATTGCTCTTGCGGTGGTCTCACTAGAAAAATGACCTCCAGCTAATCTATTTGCTACTACTGAGGACAAATTGGATGGGGACAGTTACCCTATGTGGGCTTACATGATGCAACATGTTCTTGTGTCAAAGGGTGTCTGAAATATTGTGTAGGCCATTGATGTGCATCCTGGTTCTGAGGATGTAGGCGATGTTGAGGATGTTGCAGGTCTTGCTGCTGTTAGAGTTGTTTTGCCTATGGCAAACCAAGATTGATGGGATGTAAAAGATGTGCAAGCTCATGATTTGATTCCGTTGTCTATGAAGCACACTATTACTCCTCACATTCATTCAACAAAATCTGCAAAACAGGCTTGGGATATTATGGCTGGTTTTTATGCAAGTCGCAACAATGAGGCAAAAATTGCATTGCTGCGTAAAGAGCTGGAGTGAAAGATTATGCATGAGGAAGATGACATGGACACTTTCCTTGCTGGTGTCAAGGATATCAATGAGCAAATTATTTCTACAGGAGAAGCCGTTTCAGATAGTTCTGTTTTGCAAACTGTTCTTGATGCCTTGCCAGATTCTTACCAGACTTTTGCTAGTACTTGGAGACTTATGACCCAAGGAAATCCTAAAGTTGTCAAGTTTGATGCATTATGCACATTGCTATTGCAAGAGTTGCTTTCCAAAAAAAAATAGGACTAGACAGCTAAATTTGAATAGGCCTTTATTGTTGCTCAAAGTAACAGTAATGCAGCCACTTCTCGTGGTTCTTCTGCGAGTGGAAAATTACATGTTCCTAATGCCTATGTTGGCAGCAATTCTTCTGGAAATTCTGGTGATAAGGGCAAAAAGAAGATGCGTTGCCACTATTATAAAGCTAATGATCACTTGATAAAGCAGTGTCCTAAGTTGAAGGCCAAAGAGGCTAAGAAGAAAGAGGTTGGTTCCACTACTAATGTTGGTTCCACAACAAATGCAGCTATTGTTAAGTCTTCTGTGAAAGGAGACTGTGATGCTGATGTTGATGTAGAATCGGCTTTTAGTGCACAGTGCACTTATAATCCTGTTGTCCATGATGCATGCATGTCAATTGCTGCAGATTCACATGTGTGGTATTTTGACAAAAGTGCTACAAAGCACATTACCTCACATCATGATTTGTTCACCTCTCTTGAATCTGTCCCTCATGGGAATTCAGTTACTTGTGCCAACAATGCCTCTTATCCAATTCAGGGAGCTGGAAAGATTGTGCTTACTGCTGCAAATGACAGTTCTTTCACACTTGTTGATGCACTTTATGTACATGGAATCAAGAAGAATCTTTTGTTTGTATCTACACTTGCTAGACTTGGTCTTGTAGTCAAATTTGTGGATGACAGATGTACTGTCCATAATCTCGATTTTGGTGATGAAATTGTTGCATCTAGCATTTTATGACGTGGGTTGTATAAGCTCACTTTGTATGACAAGTGTGGGTAGAATTTTGCAAATGCAGTTGTGGATTCTAAGGCTATTTCAGGTGCAAAACTTTGGCATGCACGTTGTGGTCCTCTGAATTTTTCTAGTTTGCTACGTTTGCAGAAATCTGATATGTTGCTTCTTTCTCGCCTCTTGAAGCACCTGTCAAACATTTCTGTGAAGGCTGTATTTTGGGTAAGATGCAGCGTTTTAAGTTTCCAAAGGATGGTTCAGTTAGGGCCACATGCAGTTTGCAGCTTGTGCATAGTGATGTTTGTGGACCCATGCAAACTCTATCCTTGGGTAATTACCTTTACTTTCGTGACTTTCATTGATGATTACTCCATGCATGCATGGGTATTTCCGCTTAAAGCAAAGTCCGAAGTATTTATGTGCTTCAAACAATTTCTGGCTATGGCTAAAAATGTCTCAAAATATAATATGGGAACCCTCCGTTCCAATCGAGGGGGGGGGAGTATATGTCTCATGAATTTAATGCATTTTTGGCTAGTCATGGGATAAAACACCAATGTACAATGCCTATAGCCTTAGGAAAATGGTGTTGCTGAGAGGAAAACATGTCACTTATGGAACTGGCACGATGTATGGTCAAAAGTCAAGCTTTTTCGCATTCATTTTGGCTTGAGGCCATCATGTGTGCCACTTATGTACTTAGCAGGTGTCCTATGAAAGCTTTACAGTATATGACTCCATATGAAGCATGGCATGATAGAAAGCCTTCTATTGAGCACATGTTGTTTGGCATATGCTTTGGTTCACAAACACAACGCAAAAAATTTGATGATAAGGTTGTCAAATGTATTTTTGTTGGTTATAGTGATGAAAGCAATGGTTACAGGTTGTATCATCCACAAACAAAGTGTATTCTGGTTTCACGAGATGTTGTGTTTGTGGAAGATTCTATTTAGCCCTTGTTGTCATGTACTAGAGATAGTAATGTAAGCTCACAGGACATTTATGACACTTTGTTGCCTCTTTTCAGTGGTGGAAATCTGAATGTAAATTCCAATGAGACAAATGTACAGCCTATGGGGGTTTTTGAAAATGTTACAAATCCGCCTATTACTGATGCAAATGTATTATGTCAGGGAAAGGCTCTCAGCAAGAGAGATCAGCTTGGCTTATGTTCCAACACAAGACAACCTTGTAGATCTTTTCACAAAGGCATTGTCTCGTGAGAAGTTCGAAGCTTTCCGCAAAGCTTTTAGCTTACTCCCATTTGTGGATTGATCATGTCCTCAGGGCAGGAACACACTTAGGACCATCGGGGCATTTTTTTTCCTAGAAGATGTTGGAGTAGCCTAAGTACTCTAAGTCCAAAACCATTCAGAGGTTGTTGCTACAATCTTCAGTAGCTTAAAAAAGCAAGCCCATATGAGTGTATGGTAAGGAAGATGTTAGTAAGGGTGGACAACCTCAATGGAGAGCTTAGCTAAGGAAGTATGGCAAGTTAGAGCATACTTATCTGGGGCTAAGAATACATACCTAAGGATGAAATATGCTCATGTGCAATCCAAATCCTCATCCAGGGGTTAATCAACCACCAAACACAGAAGGCAAATTGAGTGGCACTAGAAGGACTGTCAATTGGAAGAAAGGTCTTCTAGTTCAGACAATAATTTTGCTAATGAGCAAGATAAAGTTTATTTCAATGTCTGTGAGTGGATTCAAAATCTAACAATCGAGCTAGATGATATCAAACAGACTTCACTAGATGATGCTACGAAATATATTAGAAAGGAGAGGAAGTAGGTAGCAACGAAAGCAATGGCCATGGACCTATCTGCCCTCAAAGATGATGAGGTGCTAGTCATCCAAGTTGATTATAAGATTGGAAAGCAATGGGATCCTTTATCATGAGTATCACTCAATGGCAGGGCAGGAGTGAATATCTTGGGGGAGCATGTTCGGTAAAAACTCAATATTCAAGAAAGGAAACCAGTGCCATTCAGGATACAAGTGGCCGATCAATGAGCTATCAAGGCCACTGGTTTGGTAGAAATTTTGCAAATCAGAGTGGAGAAGGAAATTTTTAAAACCAGCTTTCTAGTGATGTGCTATTAGGTAGACCCTCACTCAAAAGTGTGAGAGCCATTCATGACTATGCGAGTAAAACGTTGACCATTCAAGGACCCAATCGGCATATCCAAGTGAAAACTAATAACACTAAGAGCTAGAAGAAAGCCATGATACTAGAGGAGCTCTACAAAAATTATGGGACAAATAAGATCAAGCACATTCTCGCATCTATGAACATATTTCTTATAGGAGAGACGTGAATGCAATATTAATGGGGATTGCTGGTCTGAGAGGCAAAGATAGCAATATCTTGACAATTTTACTGAGTGCAATCCAAATGAGAGGCCAATAAAACTAGATGGCAGAATAGTAGCTCAATCCACCCAAGATAAGGGGGATTCCGTATCAAAAGCGGGTCAAGGGAAAACCAATGCAAAGAACCCTAACCGAGGTACTAAACGGGTGGAGATCGAAGCAGGGTTAGCCGAGTTAGGGAATACATTCAATGAATAGGCATTTGACTGACAACAAAGCTGAGTTGATAGCAAAAATAAAATGAAGTGGATTGAATTGGTTGTTTCCAGATGATCAAGAAATCAAAGAGTGGAATCTTGGTTTAGAGGAGAATCCAAGAATGGTCAAAATTAACAAGCATCTGAAATCCGAGATTAAGGAAAAGGCCAAGCAACTATTTCAAAAATACAAAGATGTGTTTTCTTGGGAGCACATAGATCTAAAAGGCATTGATCCAGAGGTTTGCCAGCATAGGATAACACTTCCAGATGCGAGACCAGTAAGGCTCCAATGATATAGAATGAATCCTAACTATGCTAAAGGTCAAGGAGGAGATTGACAAACTACTGGGGCAAGATTCATAATAGAGATTAGCTAGTAGTGATTGGTTATTCCCGATAGTGGATGTGCTAAAGAAGAATGGGAAGTGGTGTGTCTACTATCAAAGTTGTATGTCCAAACAATCAAGGACCCATTCCCAATATTGTTCACAGATATGATGTTGGATGAAATAGCGGTTCATGAAGTGTATAGCTTCATGGATGGCTATAGTGGCTATAATTAACTGTGAATTTCACTTGAGGATAGACAAAAGACAACCTTCATCAGTCAATGAGGAGCATTCATGCACCTAGTAATTCCATTCCTACTATGCAATGCTCCAGGTACATTTCAATGATATATGATGGAGATTTTCAGTGAGTTCCTACACAAGTTCTAGCTATCTTTGTGGATGACTTTATAGTCTTTTAAATGGACAAAATGCATCTCCTATTTCTAGAAATGGTGTTTGAAGGATGTAGGGAGAAGAGGACTTTTTTGAACCTATATTCATTCTTCATGGTCTGAAAACTCCTAGGACATATGGTGTCAATATGGAGAGGTTGCAATTTCTCTCTCTCTCTCTCTCTCTCTCTCTCTCTCTCTCTCTCTCTCTCTCTCTCTCTCTCTCTCTCTCTCTCTCTCTCTCTCTCTCTCTTTGTGTGTGTGTGTGTGTGTGTGTGTGTGTGTGTGTGCACATGCACATGCGCCCAACACTCCACATTTTTATAAGTGCTTGTGTTAGCTACCTAGCTAATCAAAACACCATATTCTATCACATTAGCCAAACCTCTTGTAATTTGCTCCAGTTATTGAATACAAATCCTGTCAAGTCCAATATTTTTGTATCAAAGTCATTCATTGAGACGTGTACAATAGGTAAATGAGGCCAAGAGTTTCAAGCTTGTAGTTACATTTTGATTGAATGCATTAAGTAGCCCTACTTTACCCAATGTTTGAGTCAAAAATCTTTATTTCAAAATCTATTCTAATGTATAAAAGCCGCTTTTGTAAAAAGGAAACTTAAGTTTTTTGATAATGAAAGTGATTGAATGGCTTTTTTTCAACAAAGTCTTCCCTCTTGTCTTCCTCATATCTCCCTTGTACAGTGTGACATTTTTGTTCGGAGACTTGCTACATGTTCACGGGTGAAAGCTCTTCTCACGATACTTTGTGCGTTTAACCACGCTTGTCTTCAAAACTATTTTTGCTCATACTAGATAAGATACATGCACAAATCAGTTTTTGAGAAAAGAAGTGGCTAGATCTATCAAGTGCTTCTAACATCCAAATCAATCAACTTAACATAGGCTATTGCTATTAGACAATTTTGCCTAAGTGTTAGAATGGAAAATTGACATTATGGGTACATCTAATATGGCATGGTCTATTTTTATAGTAAGCTTCAATGCATTTTGAATCTTGTAGCAACCCTAAATCATCACTTCGTGCTTGCAGGAAGGTAGACTAGCTCTTGGTGCATGATACACACTTGAGATTTGTACATTGGATTGGCAAGATAGTCAACGTCTTTTTGAGAGGATAGCCACCTCTTGTAGCCTCCATGCACTATTTGGGTCAACTACATCCCAAGGATTGACATACTAGTGTCTGTGGTTCTCGCTCTACTACCATGGATATGGTAAGGCTTAGAATCCGGCCGACATTTTGGCACCATTGGCAAGGACAAGCCAACCTAAAGTAGAGAAAATCCTTGAACAATCACGAGTAAAATTTGTTACTTCCATAAGATTAATGTAGAGTAGTTGTCTTTTTTCTTTTGTAGGGAGGGCAGCCAACTTACTGACTGTGTTAGGTTCTTGGGAACACCAAGGTAGATTTCAAAGAAATTGCCGTTTCATCTTCATTCTATGTTATTTTCCAATTTTAGTAGGAGTAGGGTAAGTAAAAGACTATCACAGTTGCACCGCTCCTAAAATTATATGAGGTGGTATCAAACTCTACAATGTCACTATTAGACACACCTAATAACCCTACAAGTTGCACCGCTCCTAAAACTATATGAGTTGGTATCAAATTCTACAATATCACTATTAGGCACACCTAATAGCCCTACAAGCTCCAATGATGATTTGAGATAGCTAGAGTACTCTAAATGCATTCAAGCTTACCACACAAGTAGACCTTGCCATACTAGATGTCCCTATGACATCAAAACCATGTTTTAAGACCTCAACAAAATCACACATAATATCAACAACCTATTTTTAGCAAGTTAGTAGTGTGGACATCCTTAGGAATTGATAGCTTCCTCTAAGCAAGCTCTACCTACTTCTATGCTCAAAATTTGATTTGAACTTGTATTTTGAGCAACATGAGCAAAAAAGAAACGTAGATAAGCAAACTCAGAATCACAAATTATCACAAGAAACTTACAAAAACTAGAAGATATTTCATGTGTGAATCCGTAGCTATACTTGAAATTGAAATGCCACATTATACAAGGGAGATATGGGCAAGAGAAGCAAGAGGGAAGACACAGTCGATAGAAGTAGCCGCACGCTCACTTTCATTATCCAAAACTTAAGTTTGTTTTACAAAATTGGCTTTTATACATTAGCCAAGGTTTAAAAGAAAGACTTTCACTCAAACTCTAGGTAAAATAGGGATGAGGATCACATTTAATCAAAAGATAATCACAAACCAGAAGCTCTTGGGCCCATTTACCTATCATACATCTTTGAATGAATGGATTCAATTATAAAATATTGGACTCAACACGAATTTCATTCTATAATTAGAGTGAAGTTACAACAATTGGGCTCAAAGTGAGAAAATTGGATTTATTATTAGCTTGGTTTCTAACATTCCCCTCCTCCTAGCCTATATCATCCATGACATAGCTACCTATTGGTGAGGTAGTGTGCGGGTTTACGCATTGCGTGCCTCTTTTTCAACTCTTCTAATCCCTATTGATATTTCATGTTAAGTTATTTCTCTGCCATCGTGATAAACTGCATAGTGATTTGTTCTTTAGCTCCATGGTGGAATATCACACAAAACCTTGCTCTAAGGTTGGCTATCACTAGGTCAAAGATCTTCAATCTGTGAGTGAAGTACCCTATATAGAAATCCTCTTCAAATGTCTGCATATAATACAATGTCAAGAACATCATTTTAGCATAGAAATTGTAAAAGATCTCATACGTTGGCTGGCTAGAGAGACCATAACAAACGCCTTTGTTGCCCCCAAGAAATGATAGTTTAAGGCGCATCTATTTGCTTGATTCTGTGAAATGTCACTAGTCAACATCATACGAGCAATCTTGATGAACATAATCCATGCTATATCAAGGATCCCATAAAACATTTGGATGGTTTATATATGTCTCTTTACCATCTATAGGTGGTGAAAGCCTTGGGTAATTTAGCATGTTAGATGTTGTTTTAGGTCAGCTCCTCACTCATGGCATAGTACATTGTGTTGATTCTTTCTTGGAGGTAGAGGATGCGGTACAGGTCATGGACGGGACCAAGGAAGAGGCAACCACAAAGCATAGCAGCAGAATAATAACTAGTGTTAGAACAAAGGTGGTTCTCACTAAGGGAGTGGGTAACACGTAGCCTATTTCCATGGAGAAGATACCCTTCCTACAAGGTGAATGGTTCCTCTTTATTCTCCAAAGCAAGGGCATCGTGAAAGTGCATCAACCACTCGATTGTGCTTACCAACGATGTGAGCAATATGAAAATAAAATTGCGAAAGAAAATTTTCCCACTTCATTTGTTTGTCGGAAAGCTTGTATCATCAAGTACTTGAGACTTTGGTGGTCAGATCGTAGAATAAATGGAGTCCCCAATAGATAGTGCTTCCATGTGTCTAGGGCATATAGAACATCTAAAATCTCTTTCTCATAAATTCCTAAGACCCTTTCATCCGTATTGCGCCTTCGGCTCTCATATGCTATGGCATGCCCTTCTTGAAGCAAGACTGCTCCAAGGCAATCACCACAAGCCTCACATTGGACCTCAAATGGATTTGAGAGATCCGGAAGCATAAGGACTAGTTGGGAGGTAAGCTTCTCTTTGAGCTGGTCAAAAGCATTTTTCTCTTTAGCAGTCCATAAATATTTAACATTCTTCTTTGTTAAGTCCATTTTCTTTTCTTTTTATTGAGAAAAAACTTGTTCTCCCTCAATTCTTGAAAAATCGCTTGAAGATGTTGCTTGTGTTCCTCCAAGGACTTGGAGTAGATGATAATATCATCCAAGAACACTTCAATGAATTTGCAATGGGGTCGAAATATTTTCTCCATATAACGATTGAATGTGGCTGGTGCATTAGTCAAGCCAAAAGGCATGACTAGATTTTCATAAAGACCAAACATTGTACGAACACGGTCTTTAATATATCTTTGTACACTATATTTGATGATAGCCACCTTTAAGGTCAATCCTACTGAAAAAGGTAGAGCCTTGTAGCTTATCAAAAAGATCTTCTATCCACCACACGGGAAATGTGTTTTTGATAGTGATATGGTTTAGTGCTTGATAGTCCACACATATGTGGTATGTACCATCTTTCTTTTTCACTAAAAGGACTAGAGAACAAAAAGGAGAGGAGCTAGGCCTCACCATCCCTTTGTCTACCAATTCTTGTACTTGCCTCATGATCTACTCTTGTTGAGCTTGGAAACTCGATAAGGAGGTTTGTTAGGCGGTGAGCTTCTTGGTAGGATCTCAATTCGACGGTCATCATCCCCTCATTTTGGAGGTAATTCCATAGGGATATCATTGATGAACACATCTTAATATCCATTCAAAAAATTATACAAGTTTACTCTTCTTGATTCCTACCATTTACATTTGATGAAACATTAGGGTCTTTTAGGGACTCTTTGAAAAAAATCATGTACGCAAAAATTGAGCTCTTCATTGATTTATCAAAAGCAAGAGAATTTCCATGTGGTATAGTATGACCAGACACACTAGCATCTATATACATGCTCTTTTCCCTGTAGGTGAAGTAGATTCTTATTTCAAGAAACTTCATGTTGGCAGCTATGCGATTGAGCCATGGTGCCCCTAG
Source organism: Adiantum capillus-veneris (assembly GCF_014529385.1). Taxonomy (NCBI): domain Eukaryota; kingdom Viridiplantae; phylum Streptophyta; class Polypodiopsida; order Polypodiales; family Pteridaceae; genus Adiantum; species Adiantum capillus-veneris. The sequence continues at coordinate 147,749,648 of NC_140947.1, forward strand.
GATAGCATCCTCATGTTGGAGAGGAGAGAGGAAAAAGTCCCTTGCTACTAAAAGTACATGGGAAGATCTTCGTTGCCGATGAGTATAGCCGTGACCTACAAGAATCTTTCCAAACAATTAAGGAGGCTATATACATCTCTCAACAAAGGCAAAAAGTTGTTGCTGACAAGCACAAAAGATCCTTAACGTTTAAAGAAAATGATTGGGTATTACTTAAGTTTCCCAAGGCTTCATTGAGGCAAACGACAGGCAAAAATCCTACGGGCCATCAAAAGTATTATGCTAAGCTAGCAAAAAGATATTATGGTTCTTTCTAAATTTTGAAGCCAATCAATGAAATGGCTTATCAACTCAAGTTGCCCAACCATTGGCTCATACACAATTTTGTTCATGTGATCCTACTTAAGCCCTACAAAGGAGAGCCCCCAAGTGAACCAATTATTGAAGACCCTCCCAAAATCAAAGACCAAGAAGAGGTGCTACAACCCAAAGCTATCCTTCGGCTTATTCAATGATATCTTATTAAATTCAAAATTTATCCTTTTAAAGATGCTAGATGGATGCAAGGAATAGAGCTTAAGGACAATATGAACCTTGTCAATGCTTACAATGCTACATTAGAGTAAGAAAATGTACAAATTTCTTTTAAATGACCAATGCTTTTGTCTTATAAGACTGGTACTCTTTTTATTGTGCACAAATTTAAGTAGTATGCATACTTAGAATCGAGTTTGTGATGACAATGTCTCTCAAACACCAAGTAGAATTTGTAACTCTACTTGGGAGAATGAAATGGACTAAAGAGTAGACATGCTTGAGGTAGGTATGTCTCCCAAGCACCAAATGGATTAGTCATCCATTTTGGAACGATGTCGTAGGGTATCCTCTACCCGCTAAGAAAGATTAGCTAATGACTAAGGCTTTATCTCTTCTACCTCATAGTCAAGGACGACTATGATTTCAAGAGAGAGGTAATTTCATAAAATCTAATATGTAACCAACCCAAATGATTTTCTCGTATTAAACTAATTATTTAATGTGGGAGAATAAACAAGAACAAGGGTTAGAATATAGACATGTGCTAACAGATCTATCTCAACACGGGGCCAATGGTAAAGGGGTCCAAATGAGAGATGGTATGTCAAAGAGTAAGGCTAGCAATGGAGCTTAAATACCTTGGGGTTAGCTTCATTGAAGACCTCCAAAGTTTAGTGTCAAAAGTCCTTTCACCTTAGGTAAGCTAGGGTTGTGCTTGAGGTGGGAACCCGGCCCAAGATTCAGGTGCTTGTCATGCTTACTGACTAAGATGCTTGAGGTGCTTGTCATGCTTGATGACTAAGATGCTTGAGATGCTTGTCGTGCTTGCTGACTAAGATGCTTGAGGTGCTTGTCATGCTTGCTGACTAGGGAGCTTGAGGTTCTTGTGGTAGCACTACCCAAGCTTGAGGTGCTTTGTCGTGCTTGCTGACTAATGTGCTTGTGTTCCAAAAGTCATCAAAATCTCTACAAAGGAGGGGGCAAGCGCTAAATCTAGGGGGATGAGAGACAATACACACACACACACACACACACACACACACAAACACACACACGCACACACACACACACACACACACACACACACACACACACACACAAGGTAAGCCCAAGCCTCAAGAGGCAGCAAGGACACATGTCAAGCCCCTACCCATGTTGCCCTCCAAGTGTACTTGAATCCTATTGGATAGGTTTAGAAGGGGTCCAATAAGCATTTAGATTAATTAAATAATTATCTAAACGATTATCAACCCTCTCTCCCTCAAAGGGGAAAGAAGGACAAAACCTACCCTTGTTGCTTGATATGCCTCTTGCATGTGATTGGCTAGGCCTGGAGGAGTCCAATGAGCTTCAAGCATGAGCTACAAGGGGGGGTCCACCAAAGCAAGCAACGGGTGTGCTTATGGGGTATACTCCCTCACACTCTCTCTCATTTGCTATCATTCTTCACCTAGTGAAGTGCAAGAACTACATTTCCTTCTCCAAGCTAGTAGGGAAGTTGAGAGCCTATACCAATACTCTTGGCTGTGGAATGCAAATCCAACCAAGATCCATGCTTCAATGCTTAAATGTCATCTTCTCCATCCTCATTACTATGCTATTATGTATGCTAGCAAGAAGAGTGATGATAAGTGAGGAAATATTTCTTTCTCCTATGAATGTTTCTTCTTCCTCTACCCTATCCTCATTCCCCGCTAGCTTTCTCCACCTTTGAAAGTGTTTGAGGCCTTGGACTGAGGCGTGGGATAGTTAATTCTTTTTATAAATTCTATGGTATGCTTGTGATGTATGAAGCTTTCCATCTTCATTGCATCACCTAGGTCACAAGGAACACAAAGATTGTATTGTACCAAGTCTCTCTTGATGGGAGAATCCATAATACAAATGCCTATTGGAGGGGGGGACGGATCCACATAAATCCGGTCCGTAATTGATGTCAATTTCTCTAAACTCTCTCTCTATGTACTCAAAGTAGTCTCACAAAAATGCTCTCTTTAATTCTCCTAATTCCACTATTCTCAAAGTTCATAGGCCATTTCCATTACAAAACATGTTTTTCCTCTTGATAAGAAAACTTGAACTAGAGAGGCATCCTTTCTAATTGGATTGTTTTGTGCTAACGTACGTGCTTAGCATATGCTTTAGCATAAGATTAACACTTGTAATTAAACTACCCATTCGCCTCTGAATGTTTCCCAACTGTTTACAGATAGTCATCCAAAAATGACTCGTAAATGTGGGCTACAATTCTGTGAAACATTGCTGAGTAATCACCAATACTATGCACGACCAACTCAGTTAACTTTGGGCGGGTTCACCTCTTAAACATATAACTACCACGTGAGTTCAAATGAATGGATTTTTAATTCCCAACATTGTGAAATTTTAACACGATTATATTAACAAAAGGGAATTCTAATTGATTTTAGAGAAAAACTTATAACGTTTTTTAGCAAAAGGTGTCATTTTATTACCTAAAGCATGTAAGTAAAGGGGTTTTTCAAATACCCTTTGAGCACATGTTATATAATAGCTTCTTAGAAGTGTACCCCCCAAGGGTTAGCTATAAAAAGTTTAATGACTTATCTACCATTACCAAAACCGAGCCATGAGTTCTATTGGTGATTGGTAGGCCCACAACTAAACTCGTAGAGATAACACACAGGAAGTGAAAAAAGCTTCATAAGCTATTCATTTCATGAATTTGCGTGTCGCTCCAAATCAGCCTTTGTTAAACACTAGGGCCCATAACCCCTAGTGTGCATGCCTTTAGCAAAAACTACTCCAAACCTGCATTTTCATAACTATAGCTACCAATGCATATGGAAAATGTTATGCTTATAGCACACACAAAAAGAGGAGGCTAATTAATTGTGAGAAGAAACTAAATACTTCCTACTGCAAATCACTTGCAAGCCTTGCTCAAATGTTTGAACCATAATAGACTGTGAAACATAAATCACATCTAGATACAAACAACAAAATATTCTCATTAACAATATATAGCCTCTCTATATGCATAAACAAACAACCGTTAACGTTGTTTACTAACACTTAAAACCTTAGCAAGTCATTCTAAGTACCCAATAATTCTGTCCACATAGATTATTATTGAGACTACGTGCTCAAAATGGTCTACAAAACGGATTTAACCAACAGTAAGGGACTCTTTTGCGACACATAATTGAAATAACAGATGGCAGCTTAAGTCTTAGAGACTCATATTCTCCACATGTGGAATATGTCCCTGATAAGGAGATCCAAAAAATGACACCCCTCAAGTACAAGATGTACTTGTGTTGGAGGGTAGCTATAAACACTTAGTGATATGAGTGGGGGTCCCTCATAAACCTTGCTTGACACTGGCTAAACCAAACTACATGAGTTCCTAGACCATGTTGCTCCACTTGTGTGACAACATGTGCCAAATGAAACCCTGCCATGTAGATCCATAACTGCATAATGTAGAAATATATGTGGGACACTACTGCCCGAAAATTCTTTGCTCCTACATGACCTTATCAAGTGTCTTAAGAGAAAAGTGGATGAAAGAATTATAGGATATTGATCCCACTTGGAAAACTTAATCAAATCATATGCAAGAATGAAATGAAACCAAAACATAGGCTTACATCAAGAATAAAGATAGCATCCACTTACCCGGACTTAAGTACACTAGCCAAACATGAAAGGTATAACATGAAAAGTACAATATATAAGTGGTAACCCTTGGTGTTTCCTTGGCAATCCAAACCCCTTGGTTAGATCTTGCATGTCACTGTTGAAATAGTAAGCAACTCAATATACTCTGTCCAATAAAGGTTTTTATCAACTTGTAAATTGAACTTCTCGACTACCCCTTGGCAGATGTTGGACTTCTTTCCTTTAAAGTATAATTGAGAAGAGATCAATCACTGATCATCAACACACATGGAGTGATTTGGTATTAGTTGGGTCATACCCCTAGAAATATCACTCCTATAACCACAATTAGTGCTATGTGCTAAACCATTAGATCTTTGTAAGCAGAAGTCATCTTCACAACAAGAGATTGAAAGAATCATCTCTCTCCATAAACAGCAGAGAAAGATTCTCAACATCCCAAACAAGGTAGTCGTACTAAAATTTCTTGGGTGTTCAAACAAGAGATCACCTGATTGGAGCCTCTCTTAGTCAAATATTCATGTTGTCCCTTGAATTATTTTCTTGATAGCGAGACCATGCCTACTTGCTATCCACAAAAAGCATCATCTATATTGCCAATACCTTGTGTGCAAAAATTGACGGCCACTATAGTCATATACAATGACCACAAGAAAATATATCAGCCTCAACTCTTTTGAAATAGAGTAGAAATGTTATAGCAAAAGCATAAACAATGATTCACTGGAATAAATTCTAATGTTTAGCATGCCATGCATGCATATCAACAAAATAATGATACTAAGCCCTTGGCTACAATATCGGTCTCAATATTTTGACCTAATGCCATATGTGTCTTGCACAATTTGTACTAGCATGGATACATCACAATTCAATGTTTTGAAATGTAAAATGTGAGCCTATATATATGTTTCCAATGCACCATATCTATCTGCCACCATGACCCTTGATCTTAAGTCAAAGGGAAACACTATGGCATGGAAATGAAGCCTTGCTTCGTGTTAAATCTATCAAAGCACTCTGCTTTGCATAGCAAGGAATTTTTTTCCAAATGAAAAGTTAAAGTTAGGAAACAAGAATTGAAAATTTTCTAACCTTGTCGCTCCTCAGAGATGAGTTTCCTTCGCTTGAAGCTAGCTCATAGCTATGTATACTAATAAATTTAGAGCTTTTAGATGTCCCTTACATGTCCTCTTGGTTTGATTCATTCTGACCTCTTGTGAAAAAGTATTCAAACATGTTGCAATGTTTCCCCAGGTTTGTATGCTAATAGCATATTCCAAACTTTGGAAACTTCTATGAAATATTCTTTAAAGTGAAGCCTTGCTTTGCATAAATACATGAAAAAGATAAGATAGGATGGAGCCCATGCTCATATCCAACAGATTCTCTTGACAAGAAACAAATGTCAATGAAAATGAAATTGTCCATGTCAAGTTTTCATAGAGAATCGACCTTGCCAAATCGTACATCTCATTGAAAATATTTAGATTGCCCAATATTGTGAGCAAATAGCTCAAGAAATGTGGCTATCTAATTGGAAAAATTTACTTGATTGAACCAACCTTTGCTTGTCAAGCTTGCATGATAAAACCTTTTGCAAGGTTAGTTGAAATTTGGTGGAGCATTGAATATAGTACTAAATATTTGGATTGACGGTTGAGCCATATTTTCCTCCAAGTAGGGTGTGTTTGGGTTGTATCTATAGCTTGCTCCTTTGCTAGTCTTTCATTTACCTTTAGCAGTTCAAATTTTATCAATGGAGAGGGGAGAGACTACTGATTCCACTCATCTTCAATCTGTTTTGATGTTTGCCAAGCCACGTTAATGGAATGGAGAATCCTCTTCTCCCACTCTATTACTTATTTCCACACTTGCTTGGTCTCTTTGAGAATGTTTTCCTTTAGGGATTGGGTCTTCCTTTGTTTCCATATTTTTACCTTTAGAGGATTCTTGTGCCTTTTGCAAATCATCCTTCATGTGCTCTATTTATTTCAAATAGGCATCTTCCTTGTGCATAAAGCTCATTGAGAGTTCTCTTCTTGCATTTGCTCTAGCTTGAGTTCCATTTCAAGATCTTTGTTTTTCTGCTCTAGAGTCTAATAGGCTTTGTTGGTACCTTGTAGTAAGCATAGAGGGATTGATATGTGGTGTGTTGAGAGATGGGATTACTCATTAATTCTTGATTCTACTTATGCCAATTGGGTGTTTACCACATCTAGTTACATCTACAATCATTGGGAATGTATGCTTGTGTTTTGTAAAGTAGTGGTTACCTCTTTCAATCTTTGTTCATCTACTTTGCTTACCATAGAGAGTTGTTCTCTTAATGTTTTAAACTCGGTGATTTCTTGGAGTTACTTTTGGTTCACTTCCTATAGGTCCTTGAGCTCTTTCTAGGACTTAGGATCCTCTTCATGGATTAGTGACAACACAACCTATAGGGTTGCATATTTTGGGTTGTCCTTGGTCTCCTCTTGAGGTGGATCTCTAGATGACAACACAACCTATAGGGTTGCATGTTTTGGGTTGTCATTGGTCTCCTCTTGAGGTGGATCTATAGATGATGATTTAGTGGCATCCTCTATGGGTGCTATTTCAAGGATAGCATCAGTGTTTGCTTCTTCTGTTGCAAGGATGTTCTCTTCCATGTTTTACTATTTCTTTGGTAGTGTCCCCCACTTTTGTACGTCCTTCTGCCTCTCAGTGCTCCCCTTGGATTTGTACTCCTTCTTCTTCCTCATAGAGAAGTACAAGCCCTACTTGTGGATCATCCCAGTGGCAAAACATACAGTTCTTGGTTTTGAGCTTCTTTGGGTTGGGCTTTCAAAATCTTCAAAGTCTCTTCTTAGGCCTCTTTTGAGCTCTCTCTCTCTCTCTCTCTCTCTCTCTCTCTCTCTCTCTCTCTCTCTCTCTCTCTCTCTCTCTCTCTCTCTCTCTCTCTCTCTACGGGCAACCCTTTATGTCATCTACCTTTTATCGTGGTGGTATTTGGCCTCTTCTATTGCCTTGTTCTTCTACCTTCTGCTTGATTTTGGTAGATTTATTCTCCTCCTCTTTCATATCAGATGGTTGTTGTGTTAGGAAATAAGACGTAGCTAAATAGATAATTGAGTAGATTACTTAATGGAGAGAGACAAATTTATATGCACGAGATTATAGAGTAGAGAGAGAGAGAGAGAGAGAGTACACACGATATACGTGGTTCACCCAATGTGGGCTACGTCCAGGGGAAAGCAGCCACTCAATGGCTTTAGTACTTCAAAACAAGAAGTAGTTTACAAAGGGATTATACCCTTAATGGAGCTCCCGCCTTGCTTCACTCTCACCACCTCACACTCACCTTGTTGCATCAACTTCACACTATGAAATGTGTGTAGAAATGCCTCCTTTTATAGGCCAAAAGGGCTGCCCTCTCTTATGAGAGACAGCCATGTGTAGCCGCCCTTGTGCGAATAAGTCCAAATCGGACCCTCCAATCCGCCCATGTGTGGCCGCCCTTGAGAAGACAAGTCCGCTTTTGAATTCGGCCACCGGCCATTGAATTCGGCCACCGGCCACCGGCCATTGACTTCCGACCACCAGCCACCGGCCATTGACTTCCGACCACCGGCCATCGGTCATTGACTACCGGCCACCGGCCAACCGACCGGTTGTTTTCCGACCACTTTCCGGCCGCCGTCCGGCCATAATATTCCGGTGAAAAAGAATATTCCGGCGAAGAAAAAGTCTCGGGGGCCTCCGCCCCCGAGGCCTTTAAAGTTGCCCCTGATTCTTGTCCGTGAAAATTTTGGTTTCCGGTGAGTGATTTTCCTTCACGCACGATGGCTTCTCCTCATAATGGGGGCCTTACAAATGTGCGCTTTTACCACAGAAAATTACAAGGGTAAATCAGGCTCCATACTTAACAATCTCCCACTTGGAGACTGATCTCCAAACCAAACCTGTGACTGCTTTCCATTCTGGCTTCTTATCCTTGAATGCCGATTGAAGATGAGCAAAAGCTCAACTTCTCCTTGTTGACCACCTTTGTAAACATGTCTGCAGGATTTTCACTTGTATGCACCTTTCCTAGCTTTAGTTGTCCCTCTTCCAAAAGAGTGCGTATGAAGTGATATCTCACCTCAATGTGCTTTTTCCTTGAATGAAAGGCTAAGTTCTTCGCAAGATGGATAGCGCTTTGGCTATCACTGTACAAGACACAATTGTCTTGTTTGAATCCAAGCTCTTCTAAGAATCTCTGAAGCCACAGAATTTCTTTGCTTGCCTCCGTCATTGCTACATACTCTGCTTCCGTGGTAGAAAGTGAAACCACTTTCTGCAGCTTTGAAGCCCAGCTTATTGCTGTGCCTCCAACCGTGAACACATAGCCAGTAGTGCTCCTTCGAGTATCTTTGTCACCTGCCATATCTGCATCAGCATACCCTTCTAGAAAAATATCAGTTCCTCCAAAATACAAAGCATTTGTTGTTGTCCCTTTTAGATACCTAAGTATCCACTTCACAGCTTGCCAATGCTCTTTACCTGGGTTGTCCATGAACCTACTCACAACTCCCACTGCATGTGCAATGTCTGGCCTTGTCCAGACCATAGCATACATTAGAGAACCTACCGCTGCAGCATATGGAACTTTAGACATATAGGCTATCTCCTCTTGTGTCTTTGGACACATGTCCTTCGTTAGTTTAAAATGACCAGCCAAAGGTGTAGAAACTGGTTTTGCATTTTGCATTGCAAACCTTTCTAGTACCTTCTTGATGTAATCTTCTTGAGATAGCTTTATTGTCTTCTTCGTCCTGTCCCTTGATATTTTCATACCAAGTATCCTCTTTGCAGCACCTAAATCTTTCATTGAAAAAGATTTGGACAGCTCCTCTTTTAGGTCTTTGATGTCCTGCATGTTAGCACTTGCAATCAACATGTCATCAACATACAACATTAGGATGATGAATTTCCCATCTCCCAAATTCTTCGTGTAGACGCAGTGATCCGAGTTGCATCTTGTGAATCCATGATCCAACATCCATCGATCAAACTTCAAGTACCATTGTCTTGATGCTTGCTTTAAACCATACAAGCTCTTCTTTAATCTGCAAACCATTTTCTCCTTACCTTTTACTTCATACCCCTTTGGTTGAAGCATGTAGATTTCTTCCTCTAAGTCACCGTGAGGGAATGCCGTATTTACATCCATTTGCTCGAGATTTAGATCATGAGCAGCCACAAGGCTTAAGACAAGCCTAATTGAGTTCATTTTTACAACAGGAGAAAATATTTCATTGAAGTCAATATCTTTCTTTTGAGAAAAACCTTTTACCACAAGCCTAGACTTGTACCTTTTCTTCCCACCTTCTTCTTCCTTTAGCTTGTACACCCATTTGTTTTGAAGTGCCCGCTTACCTTTAGGCAACTCAACCAACTCCCATGTTTGGTTGCGATGTAGTGAGTCCATCTCCACTTGCATGCTCTTCGTCCATTCTTCTTTGGATTTATGTTGCATAGCTTCTTCATATGATTCCGGCTCTCCAGAATCTGAGATCAAGAGATGGTTGAAGGAAGGAATAAACCTTTCTGGAGTTCTACTTGCTCTTGTAGATCTTCGGGGAATAGGTTGAGGCTCCTCATTTGGTTGACGTTGTTACACATTGTCACTGTTTGCAGTCCTTGAGTCTTCGCCGTCCTCAAGCTCCATGTACTCATCACCTGTTTCTTTTGTTTGTTTTCTTTCCAAGTAATCTTTGTACATATTTTGTTCGTTAAAAATTACATCCCTACTCCTTAAGATTTTACCATCTTCAGGATTCCATAGGCGATACCCAAAGTCTCCTTCTCCATAGCCAATGAAGAAACACTTTTTGGACTTTGCATCTAGCTTTGATCTTAGGCTTCTATCTATGTGCATGAAAGCCTCACACCCAAACACTTTGAGAAATGCATAATTCAGCGGTTTACCTGTCCATGCCTCTTCTGGAACTCCCCCATCCAATGCCGTTGAGGGTGACCGATTGATTAAGTACACAGACGTACTTACAGCTTCCGCCCAAAGCTCAAGCGGTAGGCCTGCATGTAGCCGCATGCTTCGTGCTCGTTCCATGATTGTCATGTTCATCCTTTCCGAAATCCCATTTTGTTGAGGTGTCCTTGGGGTTGTCCTTTGCCTCCAAATGCCATTGCTAGCACAAAAGCTTTCAAAAGCTTGGCTGCAATATTCGCCTCCATTGTCGGATCTGAGGCATTTAACCTTGGTACCTGTTTCATTTTCCACAAAGGCTTTCCACCTTTGAAATATGGAAAATACATCGGATTTATTCTTCATGACATAAACCCATGTTTTTCTAGTCGCATCGTCTATGAATGTTACATAGTACAATGAGCCACCAAGTGATGGTGTACTTGTAGGACCCCAAACATCAGAATGAACCAACTCAAGTTTTTTATTTTTTCTTTCATTTCCTAATTTTTGAAATTTTACCCTCTTTTGTTTACCATAAACACAATCTTCACAGAACTCTAAGTCCACTTCTTTCAAACCTGGTAGAAGCTTCTTTGTTTGAAGGATTTGCATTCCTTTGGCACTCATATGCCCAAGTCGGTAGTGCCACACCGCACTGTCAACTTCTGTAGTTGCTGCACAACCTGAAGGTTACGTGCTAACAGTACACAAGTAAAGTGTACCGACTTTTTCACCCTTGGCAACCACCAAAGATCCCTTTGAGATCTTCCACCGTTTGTTTCCGAATGCAATGTTGTGACCTTCATCGTCCAATTGTCCTGTAGAGATCAAATTTTTGCGAAGAGAAGGAACATGCCTAACATCTTTAAGCTTCCATTCATTTCCGTTAGCAGTTTTGACAGAAACTGTACCTTTGCCGACAATCTCACAAGCTTCATCATCTCCCAAGTATACATACCCAAAATTACCTTTGGTGTAGTCTTGGAAATGTTGCTTGTGTGGTGTCGCATGGAATGAAGCCCCGGAATCTACTATCCAGGAATTAGACACATTGTCTAATGAGAGAATTAGAGCATCTTGCTCTACTTTACCTGCCACATTGGCCTCCAATGTTGGCTTGTTGTCTTGAGACTCTGTCTCCTTCTTCTTCTTGGACCAGCAATCCTTCTTGGCGTGGCCCTTCTTGCCGCAGTTCCAACATTCAAGAACTGACTTTGTGCGTGACTTGCTCCGCCTTGAGCGATCACGACCCTTTTGGTTTTTGAACCTCTCCTTAAGCCTTCCTCTTGTTTCCACTGATAGTGCAGCACTTGATGATTCTCCTGTGCTTCTCGTTCGCATTTCCTCGCTTAGGAGAACACCCACAACATCATCAAACTTAAGAGTATTTGTGCCAGAGATAGAATTACTTACAGCCATCACAAGGCTGTCCCAACTATCCGGTAGAGATGATAGTATAAGGAGAGCTCGCACTTCGTCATCGAAATTGATTTTCACTGATCGAAGTTGACTTATGTTTGTGTTAAAGTCATTTAGGTGTTCTGCAATTGAACCATTCTCTGCCATCTTTAGATTGAACAAGCGCTTCATAAGAAATACCTTATTGGATGCCGATGGTTTCTCGTAGAAGTCGTCAAGTGACTTCATCAAGTCCTCCGTGGTCTTCATCTCCGAAACATTGAAGGCCACCGTTGACGCCAAGCTTAACCGGATTGTTCCCAGTGCCTTTCGATCAAGGACAATTCATGCTTCATCTGCCATTGTTGCGGGCTTCTTCGCAAGACCGCCTAGTGGCAAATAGAGGTCCTTCTGGTAGAGATAGTCTTCAATCTGCATCTTCCAATGTTGGTAGTTTTTGCCGTTGAACTTCTCAATCTTGAGCTTCCCTTCCTCCGCCATAACTCCCACTCAATTCAAGGAATCCTTTCCTTGAGATAATTTAGCTACAAGCAAATCTTGCTCTGATACCAGTTGTTAGGAAATAAGACGTAGCTAAATAGATAATTGAGTAGATTACTTAATGGAGAGAGACAAATTTATATGCACGAGATTATAGAGTAGAGAGAGAGAGAGAGAGAGAGAGAGTACACACGATATACGTGGTTCACCCAATGTGGGCTACGTCCAGGGGAAAGCAGCCACTCAATGGCTTTAGTACTTCAAAACAAGAAGTAGTTTACAAAGGGATTATACCCTTAATGGAGCTCCCGCCTTGCTTCACTCTCACCACCTCACACTCACCTTGTTGCATCAACTTCACACTATGAAATGTGTGTAGAAATGCCTCCTTTTATAGGCCAAAAGGGCTGCCCTCTCTTATGAGAGACAGCCATGTGTAGCCGCCCTTGTGCGAATAAGTCCAAATCGGACCCTCCAATCCGCCCATGTGTGGCCGCCCTTGAGAAGACAAGTCCGCTTTTGAATTCGGCCACCGGCCATTGAATTCGGCCACCGGCCACCGGCCATTGACTTCCGACCACCAGCCACCGGCCATTGACTTCCGACCACCGGCCATCGGCCATTGACTACCGGCCACCGGCCAACCGATCGGTTGTTTTCCGACCACTTTCCGGCCGCCGTCCGGCCATAATATTCCGGTGAAAAAGAATATTCCGGCGAAGAAAAAGTCTCGGGGGCCTCCGCCCCCGAGGCCTTTAAAGTTGCCCCTGATTCTTGTCCGTGAAAATTTTGGTTTCCGGTGAGTGATTTTCCTTCACGCACGATGGCTTCTCCTCATAATGGGGGCCTTACAAATGTGCGCTTTTACCACAGAAAATTACAAGGGTAAATCAGGCTCCATACTTAACATGTTGTGTAATGTCAATAGTTTATTCTTTGTTTAACTCTGTTACGGCTTCTTCTTATTAAGCTACAAGTGTTGTTGCTTCTTCTTCTAACTCTCTCACTGATCTTTTTTTAAGTCTTGTAGAAATGGGTGGATCCCTTGGTGATGGTAGTTCTTTTTCATCTTCTTCTTCTCTTTAGACTAACCAGTCATTCTATGCAAGAGACCAAGGTAAGTGTTCCAGATGCTCAATGGCATGATATGCTAGCCAATTGGCCACTTTTGGGGCTCTCAAGTAGGTGATGGCGTTGGGATTCTTTAACTTTGTTAGCATAGTGTGCACATACTGAGCATGGTTCATTTGCTTGTTTTCTATAAGCCTATGTGAATGTTGAAGCAATGGTGTGTTTTGGACAAGTGTACCTTGGTGTCTTCTTGCCTACAAAAAGTGTTGGTGGTGAACCCTTAGTGCATATTCTACTTCTCTTTGCTTTAAGTTTGCAAAGGAGGCTGACTATCTCGTGAAAGTCTCTGTCATTTTGCCAAGTCCCTATGTCTCATACTTAGTCCTACCCCTTGGCAATCTTGTGCATTGGCCACTATATCTTTAATAAGGTTCACTTGTATTGGCATGTTGTTGAGGTCAGATATCGTAGCACTACCATCTTCCTTCATAGATGATACCAACTCATAAGCTCTCTCAAAGTCCACACCATAGGGTGATAGCTCTAGGAACCCTTTCAATCCCACCTTCTCTAGGAGGGGCTTCACCATTGGTGCCTTTGCCACATCTATAGCTTCCTTAGGTAGCATATGTAGATCTACCTTGGCTCAGTCTGCACCCTTGAAAATCCCATGGTATATAGTCACCTATTGGGCCTCTAGTTGCTCTTTGCTCACCCATGTGACATTCGTTTATTTCAGTGATTGCTCTTCTAGCTAGTAGGGCAATAATCGGCTAGATTCTCCTTCATGGACTTCTTCTTTGGGGTTGCTTGATACGATGACATAGCTCCTGCATTAAGGGTCAAGTTATAGCAATTCAAGGTCTAGGCATATGAGCTACTAGTAGGCATTCATGGACAGAAAGCAAAAGTTTAAACTTTGGCAAATCCTATAATAGGCGTCCTAGTATGCATCTACATGAAAATGGGCTTGAAATTGGTCAAATTCTTCATTGATGGATGCTCTAGTGTTGTAGAACATGTGTGTAAATTTTGGTTGAGTTTGGAGGTCAATTGTGAGCGATAAGCTTAGGCTTTTTTGCTAACTAAGTGACCTTGTGATAAATTGAGACTGATTTGTCCATTTTGGATGAAACTTGGTTTAGTAGCATTATATTATGTGTACATGCTTTCCATGGTCAACCTTGGTGAAAATCCCTCCTAAACTGGGCATCTCCATAATAGGGGCATCTATTATATAATGTGCACATTTGTGATTTTTTGGCTTTGAGAGCTTTGGCATGGGTACTTGGTGGTCTTTCATGACTTTCCATGCATTCTCAACTCAATATGAGTTCTTGGGGTTAGTGTATGCCCAAGGTTGGCCTTATGCATTGTTTGGGCCCTATGAGTCAAATATGACATTTGGAGTTGATGTGAGGTGTCCAATGTGTAGAGTGTGAGTATATAAGCATGTGCAAGCAACTTGAAGTGCAAAAAATGAAAACTGTAAGAAAAACATATTAAGCATGCCTATTATGTGACATAAAAATTTGAGATTTTATACCCCTACTTCCCTATGTGACATCTAATTTGCCTGTTGACCATTATGGGCCTACTTTGTTTTCTTGATGACCATTACAACCTTTGTCACACCAACGATATTTTATCCATTAGTAGGGGCTCTAATATCTCCTCAACAACCACCAATGGCTCAACCACCAGCCCCAAACCCTAAAGTAGGGAAAAGTAAGTTCAATGGAAAAGAATCCTAGGATGCTGACAGCCATGTGGGGCAATTTGAAATGAATTGTTTTGCAAGTGGGTATGATGCTTTGTATAATTATGCTATGAACATAGATCAATTTATAGCCACATTCTAAGGAAAATTTGTGGCATTGTTCATGCAATATGGCATAGCAATATTAAAAAGAAGGAATTGTTGGTAGACGGTTATGCCCAATACTTCATGAAACTAATGAATAGACTATAGGAAAACCAAGTCCATCTTGGAGCGGTTGGGTGACTACTTTTGCACGGGACTAAGGAAGCAATTGAAGAGTGTTGTTGCCAATCACGCACCTATAACTCAACCCCAAGATTTTGGTGGCTTAATAGATGCATCCATGAGAGCTAAGAGGAGATATGGGAAAATACCATATTCAAATTTGTTCCCAATTGGGGGTAAACTCACAAGATCCTTGACAAAAGGAAGAAGTTAGCATTGAGAATCAAATCATCATGGGATTTCTTTACAAAAATGAAATTCATCAAATGTTGAGAAGATGTGTACCAAAGTTTGAACAAAGAGTAATTTTGGCTGAGACGCATGTAGGTGATATAGGTGGCCATTTTTCAAGAGAAATAACTGCAAAGAAAATTGTTTAGGCAGGTTTGTGGTGGCCATTAGTTTTTGAATATGCTTATGAGTATGTGAAGGCATATTTGATATAGTAAACGGATGATAGACCATAGACCGTTGAATGTAGATAGAATGCCATTACAACCAATCGCTCCAGTTGAATCATTTCAAAAGTGGAGCCTCGACTTTGTGGGGCCAGTGAAACCGACTGCCAAGTATACAGGAAATAAGTATATTTTAGTGGGAACATGGTATTTTGCAAAATGGGTGGAAGCACAAGCAATGAAGAAAAATAAAGCTGAGAGTGCTGCAAAACTCTTGTACAAGAACATAATGACCAGGTTTGGTTGCCTAATGGAGTTAGTTTCAAGCAAGGAGGTAATTTTGTAAACAAGGTGATTAAAAAATTGGTTGAATATCACATAATACTCCACAAGAAGTCTAGAGTATACTATCCTCAGGTAAATGGGCAGGTTGAGTCTACAAACAAAGCTTTAATCAAATTTTGAGAAGGATTGTTTCACAAAATAGACAAGATTTGAATAGTAAGTTGGATTTTGCATTATGGGAATTTAGGACAACATCCAAAGTGAGTACAAGAATGACACCATTCAAGATGGTGGATGGATTGGAAGCTATGGTGACCATGTTTTTTTTTTGTCCCAAGCTTGAGAGTTTCAAATCATTATAAAATATCAAGAGATGATTTTGCAATCTTTAGGCAAGGTCGCTATATTGAAACTAGAAGAGAGCATAATTGGGTGGATAGAAACTTGAAGCATAAATCATTTTAAGAAGGTGATTGGGTTTTGATATACAATGGCAAATTGGGGGAGAAGCGAGGTAAGTTGAAGCTTTAATCTATTTGGTTAACAAACCTGACCTTTCAAGGAGATTGGCCAAATTGATGCCAGAGTTTGATTACTCAATATTTACCAGCTAGGACAAGAACATGTTGTGGCTGACTATTTGAGCAAGTTGGAAAATGGAGAACCTCTAACTAAACCAATAGATATATTACCAGATTCAAATTTGTTCTCAATGGGGAGGTAGACCCACTAGGTGCTTGGTATGAGGATTTACTTTAGTTTTTTATTTGAGGAGTTCTTCATGAGAAGCAAATCATGAAGGCATGTTTGATATGTCAAAGGGATGATAGACCCTTGAATGCAGATAGATTTCCATTACAACCAATTGTTCAAGTTGAAAATTTTTAGAAGTGGAGCCTTGACTTTGTGGGGCAAGTGAAATCAACTACAAAGCATACAAGCAATAAGTGTATTTTAGTGGAAACAGACTATTGTATGAAATGGGTGCAAGCACAGGCAATAAAAAACAATAAAGCTGAGAGTGTTGCAAATTTTTTGTGCTCAGTGGACTTAGTTAGTGTCATATTAGGGAGGTCATTCTATAAACAACGTGATTAAGAAATTGGTTGAATATCACATAACACTCCACTAGAAGTCTACAATATACTATCCTCAGGTAAATGGACAGGTTGAGTCTAAAAAAAAACTTTGATCATAATTTTGAGAAGAATGGTTCTAGAAAACAGACAGGACAAGAATAGTAAGTTGGATTTTGCATTATAGGCATTCAGGATAGCATTCAAAGTGAGTACATGAGTGACAACGTTCATGATAGTGTATGTATTGGAAATTATTATACCCATTGAATTTGTTGTCTTAAGAGTTTTGGTTCAGTATAAATTATCAAGAGATGATTTTGTAGTCTTTAGGCAAGAGCAATTACTGAAACTTGAAGAGATCATAATTCAGGTAGCTTATGTAACTAAAGCAATACAAAGAAGGAGGAAAGCATGTGTGGATAGAAACTTGAAGCATAAATTGTCTTTGGAAGGTGATTGGGGTTTTATAGACAACAACAAATTGGGGAAGAGGCTAGGTAAGTGTTAGGTTATGGTGGATGGGTTAGTGTGCCATTCATGGCATAAACATGATTAGAGTAGAGTTAGCTTAGCGCTTGATATTGGACATACAGTGTAATGGAAATGACCTATGAATTTTGAGAGTAGCAGAATTAGGAAATTAGATGAAGCACTTTTGTGGGATTACTTTGTGAGCATAGCGGGTGAACTAGATTGATGGTAGAAACATAAACATGGTACTTAGTTAACTTGGCATGAACAATACTTTTGCAAGAGAGAGAGTTTAGAGAACATGACAATAGTTGAGGACCGGATTCATACGGAGGCGGTCCCCCCTCCAATAGGCATTTGTATTATAGTTTCTCCCATCAAGAGAGACTTGGTACAATACAATCTTTGTGTTCCTTGTGACCTAGGTGATGCAATGAAGATGGAAAGCTTCAGGCATCACAAGCATAACATAAACTTTGCAGAAAGCATTAACTATCCCAAGCCTCAGTCCCAAGGCCTCAAACACCTTCGAAGGTGGAGAGAGCTAGCGAGGAATGAGGATAGGGAAGAGGAAGAAGAAACATTCCATAGGAGAAAGAAATAGTTCCTCACTTATCATTACTCTTCTTGCTAGCATACATAATATCATAGTAATGAAGATGGATAAGTTGGCAAGCTTCAACATTGAAGCATGGCTCTTGGTTGGATTTGCATTCCATAGCCAAGAGTGTTGGTGTAGGCTCTCACTTCTCACAAGCTTGGAGAAGGAGGTGGATTTCCTCAACTTTCACCAAGTGAGAATGGATCCACAAAATGAGTGTGTGTGTGTGTGTGTGTAGTGTATATCCCCCTAGCACCCCCCTTGCTTGCTTGGGGTGAGTGGTATCTTTTCCACATGCCTCAAGCTCATTGGACCCCTCTCCCCCTAGCCAATCACATGCAGCATGCATTCAAGTACATGGGTAGTCTTTTGACAAGTGTCCTCCTTACCCCTTAGAGAGAGAAAGAAAGCTTGAAAATATCTAGATATTTGTTGGATGGAACTAGAAGCTCATTGGACCCCTCTTTAGCCCAACCAATAGCATTCAAGCACACCATGTGGTTAAGCTTAGGGAGACTCTGACATGTGTCCCATTTGCCCTTAGAGAAAAGGGGTGCCCTTTGGTTGAGTGGAAGGTCAGGTCAAAGATTCCCCTAACTTTGGGACTTTCATGCGTAGGAAGCTTCTCAAGCACCTTCCTCATTAAGTATGAAAAGTACCTCATGTTAAGCATGACAAGCACCTTAGGTGGAGTTCCCACCTCAAGCTCAGCCCTAGCTTGCCTAAGGTCAGGGACTTTTAACACTAACCATTGGAGGTCTTTAATGAAGCTAACCCTAAGGTCTTTTAAGCTCCATTAGTTAACCTTGCTCTTTGACAGACCATCTCTCATTTGGGCCCCTTTACCATTGGCCCCGTGTTGAGATAGATCCGTAAGCAATGTCTATATTCTAACCCTTGTTCCCGTTTATTATCCCACATTAAATGATCAATTTAATATGAGAAAATCATTTGGGTTGGTTAGATATTAGATTTAATGACATTACCTCTCTATTGAAATCATAGTCGTCCTCGACTATGAGGGTAAAAGAGATAAATCCATAGTTATTAGTCAATTTGTCTTAGCGGGTAGAGGATCCCTTTTTACCCTATGACATCATTCCAAGATGGATGACTATCCATTTGGTGCTTGGGAGACATAGCTTCCACAAGCATGTCTGCTTTTGAGTCCATTTCATCCTCCCAAGTAGAGTGACAAATTCTACATGGTGTTTGAGAGACGTCGTCATCCCAAACATGATTCTTAGTATGCATACTACTTACATTTGTGAACAATAAAGAGAGAATTAGTCTTATAATACAAAAACATTAATTATTTAAAAGAAACATGTACATTTGCTTACTCTAATGTAGCATTGTAAGCGTTGACAAGGTTCATACTATCCTTAAGTTGGATTCTTTGCATCCATTTAACATCTTCAAAAGGATAATTTTTGAACTTAATAAGATACCGTCGGATAATCTTACCATGTCGTAGTACCTTGTCTTCATGCCAAAGGATAGCTTCGGGTTGTAGTACCTCTTCTTGATCTTCGATTTCGGGAGGGTCTTCAATAATTGGTTCATTTGGAAGCTCTCCTTTGTAGGGCTTGAGTAGGCTCACATGAAAAGCATTGTGTATGAGCCAACTGGCAAGGAAACTTGAGTTGATAAGCCACCTCATTGATTGGCTTCAAAATTTGAAAAGGACCATAGTATCTTTTTGCTAGTTTAGCATAATACTTTTGATGGCCCGTAGAATTTTTGCCCGCCGTTTGCCTCAATCGAGCCTTAGGAAACTTAAGTAAGACCCAATCATTTTCTCTAAACGTTAAGGCCCTTCTGTGCTTGTTAGCAACAGCTTTTTGCCTTAGTTGGGAGATGGATATAGTCTCTTTAATCTTTTGACAAGATGCTTGCAGGTCACGGCTATACTCATCGGCAGCAGCGAAGATCTTCCCATGTACTTTAAGGAGTAAGGGACTTTTAGGTCTTCCCTCTATGATTTCAAAAGGTACTTTTCCCGTAGATATATGGATAGTATTATACGCATACACTATAAGAGGTAAGTATTTTTTCCATTGTAAGCGTTGATCTACTTCTGTAACATAGGTGTTTAGTAGAGCAAGAATCATAAGATTGGCTATCTCACATTGGCCATCCGTTTGTGGGTGATAGTCCGAAGAGAAATTCAATCTTATACCTAGATTTTTGAAGAGACCTCCTTTCCAAAAATTACTAGTCATTCTAGGATCTCTATCTGACACGATGGACGTTGGCAATCCATGGTGTTTGAAAATCTGGGATATGAAGAGAGTTTCCATTTGGTGTGCCTTAATAGTCTTCTTGACAGGGATAAAGTGTGCTTGCTTGCTAAACCTGTCAACTATTGTCCATATTCCCGTATTCCCATGGATAGACTTTTGTAATCCAAAGATAAAGTCCATGGATATACTCTCCCATGGTGAATTAGGAATTGGCAATGGCTGGAGTAATCCAAGTTCTATCATACTTGGTCTTTTGGCATACCACACATTTTGAAATATACTCTTTTATGTCCACTTTAATCGTAGGCCAATAAAAGTATGTCTCTACTCCTCGAAGAGTAGGTTGAATGCCTATATGCCCCGCATAGGGAGGAGCATGGGATTCATACATGACTTTCTCACGAAGAGAGTCGGTAACACATAGCCTATTGCCATGGAGAGATAACCATCCTGCAGGGTGAATGGTTCCTCTTTCTTCCCCAAAGCAAGGGCTGACATTATGTCTTTAAAGTCAGAGTCAGTAGCATACTCATCTATCATAGAAGATAGATCATTGTGAGTTGCTATTGACACAGCATTAACTTCTGGTTGTCGTGAAAGATTGTGCTTATCAGCAATGTGAGCAATGTGGAAATTAAATTGCAAAGGAAAATTTTCCCACCTCATTTGTTTGTCGAAAAGCTTTGTTTGTATCATGAAGTACTTAAGACTTTGATGGTTTGTTCGTAAAATGAATGGAGTCCCCAATAGATAGTGCTTCCATGTGTCTAGGGCATGTAGAACAGCTAACAGCTCTTTCTCATAAATGCCTAAGACCCGTTCATCCGTGTTGAGCCGTTGGCTCTCATATGCTATGGCATGCCCTTCTTGAAGCAAGATTGCTCCAAGGCAATCACCACAAGCATCACATTGGACCTCAAATGGCTTTAAGAGATCCGAAAGCATAAGGACTGGTTGGGAGGTAATCTTCTCTTTGAGCTTGTCAAAAGCACTTTGCTCCTTAGCACTCCATGAATACTTAACGTTTTTCTTTGTTAAGTCATGTAATGGTCCTGCTATTTGAGAGAATTTTGCTATGAAGCGTCTACAGTATGCACACATATTAATAAAGCTTCTTAGCTCATGTAGATTCCTTGGATTAGGCCATGATTTTATTACCTCCAACTTTGATGGATCCATATGAGTACCATCTCGAGAGATAATATGACCTAAGTATTGAATCTCTTGAAGGAAAAATTTGTTTTTCTTTTGATTGAGAAAAAGCTTATTCTCCCTTAATGCTTGAAAAATCACTTGGAGATGTTTCTTGTGTTCCTCCAAGGAATTGGAGTAGATGATGATATCATCAAAGAACACTCCGGTGAATTTGCGGTAGGGTCTAAAAATTTTCTACATCAATTGATTGAATGTAGCTGGTGCATTAGTCAAGCCAAAAGGCATGACTAGATATTCATAAAGGCCAAACGTTGTACAAAACGGTCTTTAGGATGTCTTCATTCACTATCCTTATTTGATGGTAGCCACTTTTAAGGTCAATCCTACTGAAGTAGGTAGAGTTGTGTAGCTTATCAAACAGACCTTCTACCCAAGGTACGGGAAATCTGTTTTGATAGTGATATGGTTTAGTGCGCAATAGTCCACACACATGCGTTATGTACCATCTTTCTTTTGCACTAAGAGGACTGGAGAACAAAAGGGAGATGAGCTAGGCCTCACGATCCCTTTGTCTACCAATTCTTGTACTTGCCTCATGATCTCCTCTTGTTGAGCTTGTGAAACTTGATAGGGAGGTTTGTTAGGTGGTGAGCTTCCTGATAGGAGCTCAATTCGATGGTCGTCATCCCCTCATTTTGGAGGTAAGTCCATAGGGATATCATCAATGAACACATCTTGGAATCCTTTTAGAAAGTTAGACAAGTCTATCTCTTCTTGATTCCTACCATTCACCTTTGACGAAAGATTAGGACCTTTTAGGGACTCTTTGATAAAAATCATGTACACAGAAACTGAGCTTTTCATTGATTTATCAAGGGCAAGAGGATTTACAAGTGGTATAGTACGACCAGACTCATTAGAATCTATAAACATATTCTTTCCCCTATAGGTGAAGTAGATTCTCCTTTCAGGGAACTTCATGTTGGCAGCCATGCGGTTGAACCATGGTACCCCTAGGATAGCATCCTCAAAGATAAATAAGTCTTCTTTGTCCACATAGCTTTGGACATGAAGCCTCAACTTCCCAATCAAGGGAGTAACGGAGGCTTGTTGTCCCTTGAAAGCGACATCAGCAGTTACAACATCTCCCATCTCAAAAGCTTGAATGCCTAACTTGGTGGCCAACTCCATTGATATGAAGTTGTGAGTAGAACCAGGGTCAAACAAGATGAAGACATCATGCTCCCTTACCTTTCCCCAAGCATAGGAGAGAGGTGATCCTTTGCAATGAGCATCCTCTTTTGGAGCTTTGATATTAAAAGCTCTAGGAGTCTCATTGTGAGCATTTCTTTTGGGGCAAGAACAATAACCATGTCCTTGCTCCCCACACTTAAAACATTTGTGATCCTTGCGAAAAGTTTCAATCTCTTCAGGAGAGAGTTTATTTTTACCTTTGTAAACTCCTTTTTCCTTGGACCAATTGTTGTTGTTGTTGCTGGAATGGCCTTGGGAAAATTTTTGGGCATTAATTTTTCCCTTTGCATCACTTTTGTCTTTATTTTCCACGGGCTTGACATTCTGTCTAACCTTTTGTTGGAAATTGATGTGTGAAGCAACCATGGTATGGTGGATTACTTCGCTGATAGAACCAGGCCGTTAAGAGTTGACATACTCGGCCATCTCTTCAGGTAATCCCGCACAGAATTGTTGCTTTTTCTTAGCAAAGTCTATCTTTTGAAAGGCAGTAGCCTTGAGATGTAAATCCCAAAACTTGTCCACATATTTGTGGATAGACTCATGAGAGAGAAGCCTCAAACTCCGCCATTCGGTGAGCACTTTGTCCTTTGCATCGCTTGCAAGGAATTGCTTCATGATGGAAACTCATAGAGTTTTCCATGTCTTTGGGGCTTCACCATTGCCATGAAGGCTAGCCCACCATTGACGAGCCGATTTTTGGAAGTGCATAGCTACATGGCGTAGCTTGGAGGACTCCATGAAGCCCTTGTCTCCAAAGGCCGCATCAAATTCTTTTATGAAGGCCAATACTTTGTTGGTAGCACCAAAGGTGCCATATATGTGAGAAAAGAGATACTCTTTCCTCCTTCTTTGAACTTCTTGAGCTTTTGTGACCTTCGCCATGCAGGGTAGGATTTGCGATGGCCTCCCCTCTTATATTCTCTAGGAGAATAGCCATAGCTTTCATCGGTAGAGGAGGAAGGTGAAGAAGAAGGAGAAGAGGGTGAGATCTTTCTTGCTCTTTTCTTCCTTGGTTTCCTCTCTTCCCTTTTGGAGTGACAAGGAGAAGGACTATGGGTTAACCGTTTCCTCTTGGGAGGAATTGGCAATCATTTAGTCCACCTTCCTCATGGAGCCACATCTTCGGAGGAATTTAGGGATTCATTGCTTTCTTGATCTTTGGAATCATCCTCTCGTATGGGAGAGAGTCTTCTTTTGGGGGTCTCATCAAGAGGCCTCGTAAGCTCTCTCTCCTCTTGGAGAGGAAAGAAAATCCCATAAGCACGAAGTTGTTATAACTTCTGCTTGCAAAGTGGGGTTGCCCATAGCTTGTTGCAACCTAGTGACAAGATAATTAACAAACATGGGGGCATCATCATTGGCGCCTTCATGTGCAAAATCGAAGTTATCAATGTTCATTCTACTCTCTTGGTTATTGTCATGCCATGCTAATTAAACTTATGTGTTTACTTAGTGTATGCTTTGGCAATTCAAAACCTTAGTTGCTACGCCTCTTAGCCTTTGAAAATAGGCGCTTAAGTATCTACACCCACAGCTTGAATTGGTTAATTATAGAGAGTAGTGGAGTGAGTCTAACATAGCGAAGTTGCCGAGGGATAGCTCCTTTCAGACTTCTTATGGTCCAATAATGGTAAAGCCATAGGAAAGTCTAAAAAGACTTGATCTGGGAGTGGACATTTGCTTGTTGAGTTGATTTGTTTGCTTGCTATGTTCACTTCTTGAGGACCGATAACCTCAAAGAGTCTATGTGCCCCATCTGAGTCACTTCCCTGAGTATTGACACATTATGTTAGTACCAGATAGCTATGCTAGAGACATTCATTGAGGAGACCCGCTAACATTGGTGCCATTGCCAAGAAATGATTCTTAGATGGTGAGTGACCTAGTACATATTTTGAGTTTTGTTTACAAAAGATTAGTCTTTCCATTCCATGTACACCAGTAGCAAAGTAGCAAATCGGGGGTTTAGTATTTGATAGAGTCTAGAAGTTAGGGACTTGCTAGATCTATTATCGAGAGGTAAACAGAGTTGTGAGTGAGATAGCCAAAAGCATTTCATTCTTCAATTTTCTCTTTACTTTCAAATTGCTTTTATAGCCATTACGACTTTTGTTTTCATTGTCTTATTTGTTTTTGTTTCATATTTCTTTTCACACATAGGAGTACGGTAAATATAAATCATCACCATCAAATTGGGCTAAAAAGATCATGAAAAAAAAGACTAAAAATCAGATTTTGGGCTAAAATGACCATAACTCTGAAATTATGAAAATTTGATGGTAGAGACCTAAAAGCTATTCTGAAACCAAAAATTTGGTGCCCAAGGGCCTAAATAAACTCAACAAAGCAATCTAGAAAGTTTCAGCAAATTCTATGGAGGAACATGGATCGCAACCCATGTACTCAAAGGCCATTTTTGCAAGAAAGTCGTCAGTGACACTCTGTATCAGTAGAACATTGCCTTGAGAAAGTTTGGTTAAGAGAAAATTTCAAAAATTACATGAAAATTGGTTGGTAGGTCAAAAATCACAGAAACAATGATTTCGTACACAAAATTGGGCATATGTTGAGATTCTGAGATTCAAATCACAAAAGACCAATGGACTAGTTAGAGAAAATTAGTGTTTAGCAAATGTGAAAATTATAGATTCATATGTGGTGCAACATGGATCACGATCCATGTACCCTTGAGACAGAACTATGCAAAACTAGGACCAATTAGCAAAATACTGATTTTAAATAATTGATACCAAAGTTTGAGATCAAATTGAGCTTAAAAAGATACTCAAAAGAAGGAAATTAGTAAAAAAACACTCAAAGTTAGTCCATTTGACTAAAATTTGTAAAAATTCAACTTGTTGTGATCCAAATCCAAAAAGATTATGGGAATGGCTCTTAAATAGCAGAGACTACAAGGTTACCAAGTTTCATGTCAAAATGAAGTCAAACATAGATCACGATCCATGTACCTAATCATAGATTAGTAGATACTTGAGACTTATTGAAACACATTCAATAGAGAGACTTGCAAAAAAGTTGAAGAAAGTGATCAAAAGAGCCAAAATCAGTGAATATAAAAAACCGCTCAAATAGACCCAAGATTTCACTTTTGGCTGACTTTTTCTTGTCCAAATTTAAAAATATTATGGGGAAAGCATAGAAATACCTTCATCTATAAGTGGCTCAAATTTGGGGTCAAAAGCTTGTTGGAATTAGGGTTGCAGAGAAACACACACAGCTTGGAGAAGATGAAGGAAGCTCAAGGCACACAATAGAGAGTGTGTTACTTAGTGTGCAATGGAAAGATAGATAGCCCTAGAGTGATGGGCGTATATACAATGCACAGGGGAAAAAACCTCCTAAAGAGGGAAAAAATGCCCCGGCGGTCCTAATGTGTTCACACACATCACTACCACATGTATATGGTAACAAATCCCCCCTGGAGTGATGCGGTGAACGAGAGCTAGCACATGAGTAAAGGGAAGTGCCATGCCCTAAGGACATGATCAGTCCACAAAGGGGAGTAAGCCCAAAGCTTTGTGGAAAGCCTCAAGCTTCTCACAAGACAATGCCTTTGTGAAAAGATCTGCAAGGTTGTCCTGTGTTGGCACATAAGCCAAGCTGATCTCTCCTGCTGAGAGCCTCTCACTGACATACTGGTAATGCACCTCAATGTGCTTTGTGCGAGCATGAAAAACTGGGTTCCTCGCAGCTGCCAATGCGCTCTGACAGTCAGTGTAGATAGTGTTGGCAGTGTCATGTCCAACACCCAAATCAGCCATAAGGCATCTGAGCCATACACACTCAACCGTAGCTGTGAAGACTGCCCTGTACTCAGCCTCACAACTCGAAGTGGCCATAGTAGGTTGCTTCTTGCTCAACCATGATATACATGAACTGCCAAGCATGAAACATGAGTGCATCATATTCTGATTGCATGGCAGCCATCCAATTTTCTAAATTTTGTGCTTCATCAAAAGACAGAGGCTCCTCAACATCATGTAAGCTAGACACAGCCAAATCATAACAATCTGATGCATAAGATGCATGGCGAGAGCCTGAACGAGTACGACTAGACAAAGGAGCATCCAATTTACTGTCACGCAAAGTGTGCAGCAGCCATTTTGGCATACCTCTAGCCTGCTCATTTTCAGCCCTTTCCTCATCAAGTACATCATGTACATCTGCATCGGTAATAGGCTGATCTAGAACATTTTCAGAAACCCCCATAGGCTGTACATTTGCCTCATTGGAAATTACATTCATATTTCCACCACCGAAAAGAGGCAACAAAGTGTCATAAATGTCATGTGAGCTTACATTACTGTCTCTAGTACATGACAGCAAGGGCTGAACAGAATCTTCCACAAACACTACATCCCGAGAAACCATAATACGTTTTGTTTGTGGATGATACAACCTGTAACCTTTTCTTTCAGCACTATAACCAACAAAAATACATTTGACAGCCTTATCATCCAATTTTCTGCGCTGCACTTGTGGCACCAAAGCATATACCAAATAGCCAAAAACACGCATGTGCTCAATAGAAGGCTTTCTATCATTCCATGCTTCATACGGAGTAATAGACTGCAAAGCTTTCGTAGGAAGCCTGTTAAGTACATAAGTGGCACACATGATGGCCTCAAGCCAAAAAGAATGCTGCAAAGCTTGACTTTTGACCATACATCGTGCCATTTCCTTCAGTGACCTGTTTTTCCTCTCAGCAACACCATTTTGCTGAGGTGTATAAGGCACTGTACATTGGTGTTTTATTCCACGACTAGCCAGAAATGCATTAAATTCATGAGACATATACTCCCCCCCTCGATCGGAACAGAGGGTGCCCATAGTACATTTCGAAACATTTTCAACCATAGCCAGAAATTGTTTGAAGCACATAAAAACTTCGGACTTCGCTTTAAGCGAAAATACCCATGCATGCCTGAAGTAATCATTAATGAAAGTCACGAAGTACACGTAATTGCCCAAGGACGGAGTTTGCATGGGCCCACAAACATCACTATGCACAAGTTGCAACCTGCATGTGGCCCGAACTGAACCATCCTTTGGAAATCTAGAATGCTGCATCTTACCCAAAATACAGCCTTCACAAACATGTTTGACAGGTGCCTCAAGAGGCGGCAAAGAAGCAACCATATCAAATTTTTGCAAACGCAGCAAACTGGCAAAATTCAGATGACCAAAACGTGCATGCCAAAGTTTTGCATCTGAAATAGCCCTTGAATCTACAACAGCATTTGCAAAATTTTGTCCACACTTGTCATACAAAGTGAGCTTATACAGCCCACGGCACAAAAGGCCAGATGCAACAATTTCATCACCAAAATTGAGATCATGAATTGTACATCTGTCATCCACAATTTGACTACAAGTCCAAGTCTAGCAAGTGCGGATACAGACAAGAGATTCTTCTTGAGCCCAGGTACATAAAGTGCATCAACAAGTGTGAAGGAACTTCCATTTGCAGCAGTAAGCACAATCTTTCGAACTCCTTGAAGTGGATAAGAGGCATTGTTGGCACAAGTGACTGAATTCCCATGAGGGACAGATTCGAGAGAGGTAAACAATTCATGATGTGAGGTAATGTGCTTTGTAGCACCAGTGTCGAAATACCACACATGTGAATCTGCAGCAACTGACAAGCATGCATCATGGACAGAAGGATTGTAAGTGCACTCTGCGCTAAAAGCCCATTCTGCATCAACATCAGCAACACAGTCTCCTTTCACAGAAAACTCAACAATGGCTGCATTTGTAGTGGAACCAGCATTTGCAGTGGAACCACCCTCTTTCTTCTTAGCCTCTTTGGTTCAACTTAGGACATGACTTGATCAAGTGATCATTGGCTTTACAATAATGGCAACGCATCTTCTTTTTGCCCTTATCACCAGAATTTCCAGACAAATTGTTGCCAGCAAAAGCATTAGGAACAAAATTTTTGCCACTCACAGCAGAACCATAAGAAGTGGCTGCATTGCTGTTACCACCCTTTCTTTGAGAAGCAATAAAAGCCTGTTCAACTGCACGCTGTCTAGTCCTATTTTTTCTGGAAAGTGACTCATGCAACAGCAATGTGCATGATGCATCAAACTTGACAACTTCTGGATTTCCTTGGGTCATAAGTCTCCAAGTACTAGCAAAAGTCTGGTAAGAATCTGGTAAGGCATCAAGAACAGTCTGCACAAGGGAACTGTCTGAAATAACTTCACCTGCAGAAATAAGTTGCTCATTGATATCCTTGACACTAGCAAGGAAAGTGTCCATATTATCTTCGTCATGCATAATCTTCGACTCCAACTCTTTACGCAGCAAAGCAATTTTAGCCTCATTGCGGCTTGCATAAAGACCTGCTAGAATATCCCAAGCCTGTTTTGCAGATTTTGCTGAACGAATGTGAGGAACAATGGTGCGCTTCACAGACAATGCAATCAATGCATGAACCTGCGCATCCTTAACATCCCAACGAGCTTGTTCTACCGTAGGTAAAACAACTCTAACATCTGCAATCCTTGCAGCAAGACCTGCAACATCCTCAACATCGCCTACATCCTCTGAACCAAGACGTACATCAATGCCCCTGCACAATGTTCCAGACACCCTTTGACACAAGAACATGTTGCATCATATAAGCCTTTATAGGGTAGTTGTCCCCATCCAACCTGTCCTCAGCAGCAAACATCTTGAACACATCTGTGTTGTTGTTGTCAGCCATGGTAAATGTTGCACCTGATGTGAAAACTGCCCGAAAATAGGAGAAACGGAGCGGGAACAACCTGTGCTATATAGCACAAACTGTATAAGACTATAAGGCACCTGTTATGCAGAAAACAGCACTGACAGAAATTCTGCACAATATGACGAAATAGCCTGTGCAGTACTGCCTGTAGTGGAAACGGAGGCCGAAATGAGCCCAAATCGAAAATCTGAGTAGACCGAGCTCAACGAGATCGCCCAAAGTATTTGCTGACCTGCGAATGCTCGCCAAAGCTCACTGAAATTGGAGAAAGTGAGCAGACGTGTACTTGAGCAACTGGCGACTAAGCCAGGGAGGACGCAACCTGCTCTGATATCAATTGTTGGAATTAGGGTTGCAGAGAAACACACACAGCTTGGAGAAGACGTTGGAAGCTCAAGGCACACAATAGAGAGTGTGTTACTTAGTGTGTAATGGAAAGATAGATAGCCCTAGAGTGATGGGCGTATATACAATGCACGGGGGAAAAAACCTCCTAAAGAGGGAAAAAATGCCCCGGCGGTCCTAATGTGTTCACACACATCACTACCACATGTATATGGTAACAAAGCTCTCCAAACATGGATCACGATCCAGATATTTTTCCCAAATTTTTAAGCCAAAACTTAGCCACTTTGATTTGCATACTATTTCTAGCCTAATCCCAAAGTTTCATCTCATTTGGACATCAAGATCCCAAAACTATCCAAGTACTTTGAGAATGGACACACTTCTATCCTTTCTCTCACCCATTCTCTCTCTTTATCTCCCTCCTTACGTTGCACAATCCTCTCTCTCTCTCTCTCTCTCTCTCTCTCTCTCTCTCTCTCTCTGTGTGTGTGTGGATATTTGGATACTAACACTTGGTTGACTCTTTTTTTCTTTTTTTTGGAGGCTTTGTTTTGATGGGTTGATAAACCTTTTGCTTAGGTTTTTATTGCATTGTTGATGGTTTAGCTTTTGATATAGAGGTTGTGCCTAAAGTTTGATGGAGACTTGTTGAAGGTAAAGTTGACTTACAAGGTTGATCTGTTTGAGTGTCTGCTTTAGCTTTACCTTTTTCTACTATGGTTGGCTGTTCCTTCTCTACATTGATTTGATATGCTTTTGGGACCTTTACCATTTGTTGTTGTTGAAGCTTTTTGTTATTGTCAAAAGCAAATGTTCATCCAGCTTTTTGCCATGATCACACTTTCTTTGATGTGATGGGAGTTGATTATGTAGAAGGTTTCCTTGAACTCCCTAGTACTCATCTTGAGTATGGCTTCTACTATGCCAAAGCTAGGAGTTAGCATTTTAGAGCTTGTGTACACTGTTTATTCTAGCTCTTTGATTGGTGGCTTTCCCATCATTACCCAAGTACCATAAGGCATCAAATTTTTTGTAGCATAACGATCTACCATAGTTGAACATGTAATTTTGAGTCGTGTTTCTCCATGCACATTGAATTTGATCATAGTAGGGGACAATCGATCTTCTGCCTTATCCTTGTTCTTCTCTTAATCTTGAGTTTGTTGAACATCTACTGTGGAACTTGGAAACACTGCTTCTTCCTTTGCTTTCAATTGAGTTTTTCTTTTTGGAGTCGGCTTCTTTGAAACAACTTGGTTGATTCTTTAGGTATGTCAATGATGACATATTCTTGTGGTTGCTTTTCTTCCTTCGTTTGTGCTTTTGCATCATAATTCATGACAAAGTTGTTTGTCTCACCTTTTTTGCTTTCATACTAATAATTTTCATTAGCTTCCTTCAACACCTTTATCATAAAAAAGGGAGCTATGTCGTGCCCTACTCATCACAAAACTTTGTAGGTGTTGTTTCATTTATGCACACATCTAGAGTAGCCAAGATTTGATCCCACCCAAAAGGTCCAAACAACTCTTTTAAAAATGGCTATGGAATGTAGTCTTTGTCTTCCACCAGTCTCTCTTAAATGCAATCCTCTCTAATTAGGCTCTGGCATTCAGACTCTCCACACATCCAAATATATGCTTTGGTTTGTAACCATACACGTAATTATTTTTTGTTGACGGATGTTGAGTCAAATTCCTCTACAGAAGTTTGAGTAACATCTCTATAGCTATGGTCCTTGACGTTGATCCTCATCGTAACTTCCTTGTGCCGCAAGTAGATATCGTCGAAACCTCAATCTTGCACCATCTTAAGTTGACACATGAATGGTCTCCCCAAAATGACATCAAAGTTGTTGCTTTGCCAAAATCCACTATTGCAAAGGTATGCTCGTACTATATCCCACAATATGTTATTATAACATAATTCAACATACCTACAGGACTCTCAACATGACATCTGCAAGTTGTAGTTTCATTTTGATGTTTCTAAGCGCTGGTCTTCCCCATTTCTCCCATATGTCTTTTGGTGGCAATGGCCACTCCAGCCTTGCCATGAAGTATAACAATTGTTTTGACTCCTTTATGCTCCACTAATAAGGTGGTGTTTCCTTCTTCCCCTTGGTAGCAATCTCCCACCTTGTTTACAGGCATTGGTTTTTTTGTCTTGTGTCGTTTCACCCATGTGTTCATCTAAGGGGATGTCTTGATGAGGAATTTTCAGTCCCATGTTCTATAGATTTTTACCCACTTCTCCCATATATGTGGTTTAATTTTCAACAACTCTGAGAGAATCATCATGCATTGCATAGGAGTAGACATCAATTCATGCAAGCTTTTAGTATCCATCATTTTCGGTGTGGATTTCCACCGAGATGGTACCAGTCTAAACTCCTATCTCGTTTTGTGTTCTCATATGAAAGACGATAGAGTCTGTAGAGAGTGTGATTTGCTCTCTTCAGATGCTATAGACCTAGCATCACCATAAAGTGATTGAATGTCCCCTAGGTAAAACTTGTGATCCATGTTAATTTTAGTGATAGGTGCAGACTAAAAAGTTGCACTACCATCCTTTTCATTTCTCATTGTTTCCCATAAGGCTTGTGGCCATGGCTCTTCCACTTCAGGGATTTGCATCATCACTTGTGACTTTGAGTCATCTGTGGTATTAGCCACTACCCTATTTTCCAATGGCGTTTTTGTTTCAGGCTTCATTTGATCATTCATTTTGTTTCCTTTGTGCTAAATTTCTCCATTCCTTTTGTGGATTAACACTTCCTTTTTAAGCATGTTCAGTTTCTTTGGCTCCATTAGAGCTTGACCTGTCTCTATGAGACTTTTGCACATTTCCAGCCTCTAATTTTCAACTTCAGGATGAGGATATGTCAACCATATTTGTTCCAACATCTGATTGGTTTTTAGTCTAGCCTCATAAGGTTGTAATAGAGCCTGTAAAGGTTCTAGAACTTTGTCCACTAAGATTGAATCTCTAGATGATATCTTGGATGACACAGCTCCTCCTGCTTGATCCTTGTTTTCCCTTTCTTGTTTCAGCTGCTCTTTGTTTTGTTGTATCTCAATTTCTAAGACAGTTTTCGCTTTTGGACTTTTTGCTTTCATTTTGTTTCATTTATCTTTCCATAGTTTTCTTTGACTTCTCACCAATATGCTCTCAATTTTTGTCTAAATCGGCAAGTTGTGTTCCTCCTCGATAGGTTTACTTTTGACAGCTTCTTGAGCTTGAGCGCGAGTCACCACATTCATAGGAATACTTTCGACAGCTTCTTGAGCTTGAGCTTGAGCCACCACATTCATAGGAATTGTGGGTTCTACCTCAAATCCACTTGAAGAAGGTAACACACTGACAATGTTCATTGTTTCTATCCCCTTGTTATCAAGATTTTTGGGACTGTTCAAAAGAACACGATTGATTGCACATTCATCACAAAATCCAAAAATCTCTTTATGTTTACCCTTGAGTGGAAAATTCCTTGCCCAATGATTGCCTCCACACTTGTAGCATGGTCCTACTTGTTGCATTGCTAGTGCTATAGTTGATGGTTGTTCTTACTTGATAAGAATGGTCTTTGATCCATATTGTTGGTCGGCTATGAACATTAAGGTGTTTTGGTTCCTGGAATAGTGATTTCTCATGGGTTGTGACAGATGATATCGTTAAGTGTAGTTGACTATGATTCTACTATCCTTCAAAAGAGGCGATTGTTGCCCTAACATATATTGTCGTCTTGATTGAGCATTACACCATGGGATAGGATGATCCCCTCCACAAGTCTCACATCTCCTCATTTGTTGTTGGCGTACATCCGGGCTCTATCTATAGCCTTGGCTCATTCTCCTTACCACTTCTTTGACCAATTGATCAACGCTCAAAATGGCTATAGCATGGTCGTTTTGCTTCGTTATGGATTCACTCATCGTAGAAGAAGCACTACTAATCAAATTATGTCCTTCTTCAGTCACCTCTTTATAGGCCTTACAATTGTCAACTAGATATAATGCTTCTCTAGTGATTTGCTAAATGTTGAGCATGCTTTCAAGTGCAGTTCCTTCTTGAGAGTCTCGTTCTTCACGCCCTGTATAGAGAGAACTGACAATATTTCTTCTTGCGTTAACTCTTGTGTGGGACATTTGTTTGAAAGCATAGATTTGGGACACAATATTGTGTTTGATTCCCCTTTTAGGGAATTCCTCCGTGAATTCACACAATAGTTGTTCTATGCTTGGAAAATTATGTTTGTTTAGTGGTTGGAACCACATCAAGGCTATTCCTTCCAATGTTATCCCACATCCCTCATATTGATATGGATATTTGCCACTCGTTCATCTCTCAAAACTTGTTTGAAGAGTGAAACATGTGCATATGGATCCTTTGATCCATTGTACTTTGTCTTGACACGGTCTCATTCGTTGTGGTTCAGTCAACAATTTGACCAATTTGTGGTCTCTTGCGAAGATGTCTCTCCTTCCCTCTTCTTGTCTTGGAAAAAATCCTGGTGGAATCCTCTTTGAGATATGCTATGGCATCATTTTTGAAAATCTATGTCCGAACTGTGGTCCTATTGACCCCATAGATTGAGTCTCTTCACCTTGTGTTTTGGTCTCAAAGAGCATTGGTGCACTCACACTTGGCTGAAAGTACGTAGAGATTGGAGTACCCTTTTCTATATGTTTTCCGAGGTCAATTGGATCAACAAGTTTATACTCTTGTTCATACTTATCTACCATCAAAACTTGCACTCCTTGGGCATCTTTATACATGAATGCATAGAGGTTCTTATGGTCTACCAACTCTTTAGCATTGGGTTCTACACGCTTGTAGAAGTTATGTTGATCCTCGTTTGTGAATCTATACAAACCCTCTTTAGTGTAAACCGTTAGAACTCTCATGGATTTGTTGGTTTTGATGAATCTCATGTTGGGTTTTTTTATATCAGTGGATGCTTCTCGTCTAGGTCTCCAATCAATTTTTACTCTCGTATTTCCAATCACACGTATTTGAGTTGAGGTGTTTAATGGATGGTGTGGTTCCCAATGAGGTGTATAATCACTTGGCAAAGATCCATGATCCATGACTTGATGTGTGTCATTGTATGTTTGATACGTCTCCATGTTTTCTCTCAATCCCACAATTGAAGGTGTTGCAACATTTCTTACGATTTCCCTATCTCTGAGTTGAGTGGAAAACCTTGGTGGTGGATTATTTGTCATGGTTAAACTCACTCAATACTCTCAAGAGAGTCTTTAACAAACCCTCCTTGGTTTAGTGCAATTTATGCCTTTTTGTCCTTGGTCAAATCTCTCAATAGTCATGCCTTTGTGACCCTTTGGTCTATCAAAACTAATTTTGGGTACCCTAAAAGTTTGGAATTAGGAAACCTAAAAAAATTTGGCTCTAGAACTAAACCAATCTTTGATGTGTCCCATTACTTGCAAGCTTTTATATTGGCTTAATTGGATTCAATTTGGAGTTGTGTAACATAAAAAATTTTTCTTGTATCTTGGTCTCCAAAAGGTATTTTGAGCTCAAACTTGAGATATAATATGTACTCAAGTATATCTAGAGGCGCATCAAATCAAATACCCGCACTATGAACAGGTACATCGATCACGATCCATGACCCCCTGTCAAATTTTGGCACTAGATAAACAAGGTCATTTATACTTTATCTTTGGATAGCTTGTTACACTATACAAGCTATATCTCAAATATTAAATATGGAATTGTTTTGATAGGTCAAATGGAAAATCCTAGGTCTACTACGTGGTTTTGAGTCTATCTTCTGATGCCTTTTGACCAAAATTTGCTCCTTTCTTCCCAAAATTGAACTTGGGGATATGTTCCCTTATATATGCACTATAGTTTGGGAAAATTTTAGATCAAGCTTTCACCATGGGTACATGAATCATGATCTAAATTGAGTTTTTTTGGTACCATTAGGATCAACATGATTACTAGATGCTATGGTATCAAAATTTTTGGGTTTGGACCTCTAAATTGGAGAGAGAGAGAGAGAGAGAGAGAGAGAGAGCACGGTGTGGGGTGGAGCAGAGTGACAAGAAGCAGCACTCACTCCTTAATCTTCTATACATGAAGAACAAGTGAGTAAGTTAGTAGAGTTAGTGGGCGGTCAAACATGGCCTTCAGCAAAGGCACAACACCTTTATCCCAACAACCTTCCATGTAAAGGCGAATGTGCCAAAAGTGGGTGCTACTAGCTAAACTACTAGTATGTACAAGAAACTAGGTGAAACAACCTACACCCATTGGATCTCTCTCTCAATCTACATGCCATTGTATCCACACTAGACCTTGCATGTAAATCTTATAGAGAACTTTGTATGGTCTGCAAAGCTCCACAATACGGGCCTCAACACTAGTAGGTAATACATGAGACTCCTGAACACTGACAAAATCTGTACAAACTTGGCTACCCTAGCCTCCTCTGTGCTATGTGCAATCTCTGTACCATCAGGACTAGAGACAAATGGATATGACAAATTAGGGGTGTTCAACATTGCAATTATCCCCACATCCATTGTACCATGCTCTACCTATCCTGGGCCCTGGCATACCCATGTCAGCATCTACATAAACATATCTAAGAACTCCATAACCGTCATCTTTGCATGTGTCTCTAGGGATCATAGCTGCTCTACCTCTATCTGCACAAATTTTGACAGCACCTGTTGTGTCTCATTAGAGCATTGTCGCTCTACCTCTGTCTCTACAAAGTCTACTAGCATGTCCTGCACAGCTAAATGATATGTCTCCTGAGCACACTGGAGCTTAATAGCAAAGGAGACATGTCTTGTCTCACACTCAATGCATGCCAACAACAAAATTGAGACCATGCCATCTTGTATTCTAGATACATGCATAGGATATACCAAGCCATTGTGGGCTCCCCTAACAATCACTAATGATCTGCAATGCATCTGGAAAGATTGTACTCTAAGCAGTGTCTGACACTCACAATCTACTAAACATCTCACTGAGGCCAAGCTTTGTCTCAATTAAGGAACATAGCACACAAGCCGTAGCGTATATGTTGCACCACTAGGCAATGACAAACAAACATCTCTTGCCACCTGCAACGTCAAACGTCGAACCATCGGCCAAGTGCACACAACCAAAGCTCTTGCTAGAGAATGTGTTGAACCACTCACTATGTGGTATGACATGGAAAGATTCATCTTCATCTAGAAACCAATGAGAAGAAGTGTCACCTCTCAAACACACGTGGCATTGTAGTGACCTGAGTGTGGCAAGCTATCAAGATTTAAACTTCAAACTATTTATGGGTTTGAGATCTGCATACGTTGAAAGCCCAAAGTCTATGACTTGAGTACCACCAGTAGCTTCCAAAGTATGTATGTGTATGAGGTCTACATGCATTGAAAGCCCTGAGTCCATGTATTGAGTGGGAGCTTCCAGAGTATTTATTGGCAGAGCCACCAATCTATCTGTCAGCAACCCTTGTATTGACTCTACTATTAGGAAGCAATACTAGCTACCAATGTCTAATGGTGGTAGCCATTAGTATTTATTACATTGGTTGTCCGAAGTGACAAAACCTGTCAACAGTCGGAGTAAAACTCGACCACTAAACCATCACATAGTAAAACTATAGATACTTAGAAAACATGATAAGAATCTGGGAAAAATTTGGTAAAGTTTCCCTTGAAAACTGAGTAAAAACCCACCCAAACCCTATGAAAATAGACACTTAGTGTCTTAGTAAACAGATCCAAAAATGGTATACATAAAACTGCCAAAAACTTGGCAAACAGGTCACTCCTGAATGAGTGGCTCTATGGATGACCACACGTGTCCAAAAATTGTGTAAATGTGTGAACCTACTACTTGCAAGCTATATATAGCATGATGTATCCACATATGCATACATAGCATGAAACTACACACAAACCGTGCTAAAAACTCTCTGAAGTGACCCACATAATGATACATGAGCACAACACCCGTGCCACATAATCCACACTGTAAAAGTGCAAGTTGTGAGTAGAAAACCTCAACCAAAAGTAATCCTCGTTCGGAACTCCAATGCTTTCCACCTGTGTTGTCGATTATGCAGAAGACTCCAAGCTTTACCCCAACAACCTCCCACGTAAAGGCCAATGTGGTTGTGAGGGAGAAAACAAAAGAAAACTGTACAAAACCTATACAGGGTCATCATGAAGTATGACCTTAGCCAATGCCCACTAGCTCACTGAATTTGTGTGCATCCAGTTCAAATTGTATTGAAAATATAGAGAAATTGACCACATACTCCTCACCAAAGCCGCACACATCCCGCAAGTATCTCACCATACGCTACAAAGTGCCCATATGCTCAAAGCCAATATCAGCCATTGCATGGCTGACTGCTCCCACTACGAATACACCTACCACAAATGCAATCTCGCATCTCGAGATCAGTATCTCATATATGAGACTCCCGAATGTTAATGCAATCCTCGCAATCTCTACCAATTTGACCATCTCCGTCAAATCTGGCTGAGAACTCCACTCATGACAATCATCATGACACCTAAACTCCAAGCCCTAGAATCCATCTTTGTGTCCATCTCATATCACATGCATACCAAAAGCATATGTCTGTCATGAACCCGGTGTGTCAAGAGCAATGTTCAACTCCAGCTCACACGCATCAACCTTTGGCCTAAGCATATCCATGAATGACTAAATCACGGCTAAATCCTCGATGCTCAAGCCATCCATATTCATCATTGGATGTTAGGACAAGGGCAAGGCCGGGCTAGGCAGTGTGGAAAGGGAGTCCAACTAGGGCAAAGGGCTGGGAGCCATGCTATATAATGGGAGGTTGGGTGGTGGACTCCAGGGCACTAGCTCCCCTTGTCTCACATTGGTATCAAGAGCCAGCTAGTTTTGGGAAGGCGTGGAGCACTTTTTGCATGTGCATGAGGGCAAGCCCGTGGAGCTCTCTCCTTGACTGTTCTCGATGAGACAGCGTTGGTGGGCAACCCCGCTTGCGAGGAGGAGGGTCGAGGTCCGCATCTGCGCCAAACCCCCCCCCCCTCTCATGCTTGACAGAATCGCATGGGCCTACTGAAGACTTTATGTCTCTGTGGTGAGGTTTTTCAAGCCACAACCAAGGCGTGTTGAGAAATCTCTTGCACCTCGCATTGCCTGCGAAGAAGCCATTGATAGTGCATGCGTTTTTTTTCACACAGTGGACGCCCAAACCCTTTGGGTTAGTGGCCAACCTCGATTTTTTAAAATTTTAGGGGTCGGTACCCACAGCATACCGAGTGGGGCAAAGGCATTCCGTGGCTCGCAGGCAGGCCAAGAAATAACAAGCAAAGAAAACCTAAAAATTTTGCTGCATATACTACACATGGTCTTTTCGTAAAGTGTCTTCAATTTCTCCAAGATACAAAGACCAGTGCAGTTTTGGTGCTCAAGGCAACCACACCTACACTAACGGATTGTTTTCTTGAAATCCGGAGCAAGATTACATCCTAGTGGCAATTCCAAGAACACCAACGGGGAGTCCAATTAATCACACTTGCTCTACAAATGGGGTTGGCAACTTGGACTACCAACGAAATTGCCGGTCGCTTCAAGCAGGAGCACGAATGACATTAGCAAGGCTAATTACCGGTGTCAACGGGATTCTTTATTGATATTTACCAGTTGCGGTACATCCTACATCTACGAAACATCTTGTCGACATCAAGTATTTTTCTTGCTATTCCCGTGTCGCCATGGATTCAGATATCAATATGATTTTTGATTTCGAGCATAATACACCGGATCCTGCCGATGATGGCTCATGGCCGGATGCTCTCAAGGAGAGTGCCCGCGACGCTACGGGAGGTGATCACACATATGAACTGCATGATATTCAAGAATTTCGTGCACTTCAGACACGCATATCAGTCATGGAAGGAAATTTTGCATACTAAATTATCCACGTTACTGATACAATTATTGCAATAGCAGTCCAAGGGTCCTACTGACACACACATGCATGAGCACGTTGCTACACAGGGGCAAGGCCCTTCTAATCAGGGACAAGGTCCATCTACTGATGCTTTGCACACTCTCACTGCAAAAGAGGTGGATGAGTTGTTGGAAAACACCAAACCACCGACTTTTAAAGGAGAGGACCGAGATCGCAATAAGGATGTAGTGAATATCTTTCTCAACAAGTGGGATGGAATTCGCGCCTTACAGCGTACCCCGAACGCAGTCAGAGCACTGCAAACAAGTTTAACTCAGGAAGGCAAGGCCTACAAATGGTGGTTGTCTCTCAAGGAGAAGAATATCATACCACAGAGCTGGGCAGCTTTTGAAACTATGTTTTGTAAAGAATTATTGCATACAAATGAGGCAGATCGGAATTAGATGGCTTGGGACACGTGTCCGATGCGCCAATACCCATCATTACTTGAATATATATCTCACTATCGGGATGTTATCCTCAAGTTGCAAGGCCTAGACACCTTTCAGCAAGTACGTGGGTTTATCCGTGGTCTGACACCAGAGCTTAAGAAGCACGTCAAGACTCAAGACCCTAAAACACTTGAGGAAGCCATAGTGAAAGCACATATTCATGATGATCCAGATGAAAAGAAATCAAATCATAATCACATGCCTGCTAATACACATGGTAATACACGCACACAGTACGGGCACAATAAAAGAAAATTTATAGTAACCAATTCAGAAGCATCTAAAAAACCCAAGGGGTCCAGAGGTCCTCTCTCTTCTGAGGACTTTGATAAAGCTAAGAAAGAGAAATTATGTTTTCAATGTTTAGGAAGCGGTCATGGCAAAAAGGATTGTCCCAAGGGGAAATCTGTTGCTCATGGCAAGGAGAAAGCAGTGCACACGGTGCAACTGCTGCCTCTTGAGTCTTCCTCACGATTCTCTACAGTGGAAGTAACACACACCGAGGTGGTGCATGAATGTTGTCTCACACCTTCCATGTGGCAACAACAGACCTTCAGACTACATGAGTTAGTACGTATGCACGGATCTCTGCAAGGGCACAAGGTGCACATCTTGGTAGATGACGGTGCTACTCACAATTTTATCAATTAATTGGTAAAAAAACTCAAATTGCCTCAAACTCCGAGTACCCACCGCTACAATGTGGCAATGATGAATGGACATGATACCAAAATCTGGGATACTCAAGTCCGAGCTGTTCCGTTGGAAGTACAAGGCTACTCCGATCCTTGGATTTTCAAGTTATGAACATGGAGAGGGCAGACGTGGTCCTTGGTAGGGAATGGTTGCATAGCCTAGGACCATCACTGAAGCGTAGCTATGAGCACAATAGCTTGATGTTCGAATCCCATGGCACACATCTGTTGTTGTTAGGAGAGAAGGATGTACTCTCTTCACCATTGATATGTACAGTTGAGCTTATGTAGCTTGTTTCTGATAATGAAATAGATCAAGTTTTATTGTGTTACTCATTGTCTCATTTTCTCTCTAGCATTGAATCTATTGAACATTCCTTCCACCACTGGCTACTTCCCAACAAGTAAAAGTTACTAGTGAGTTAAAAATTTTATTAAAGGAATTTCACGATGTTTTTCCTAATGATTTGCCACCAGGATTACCGCCAACACGATCGGTGCAACCTAGCATCGATGTGGTTGTAGGCAGTGAACCTGTCAGTAAACCGCCCTACCGCATGAGTTACTCTAAAGCTGCTGAGGTGGAACGCCAGCTTGCTGACTACCTTAGCAGAGGGTTCATACAATCTAGTTCTTCACCATGGGCTTCTCCTATCCAATTAGTGAAGAAAAAAGATGGCAGTATGCGCATGTGCGTAGACTACCGTGGCTTAAATACTGTTACTGTTAAGAACAAGTACCCATTGCCACGTGTGGATGAGTTGTTCAACAAACTCACTCATGCTCATATTTTTACGAAAATAGACTTGAGATCAGGTTATCACCAAGTCCATATTTGACTTGCTGATATACTCAAAACTGCATTCCGAACAAGGTTTGGACACTACGAGTTTTTGGTTATGCCTTTTGGTTTAACCAATGTGCCCGCAACATTCATGACACTTATTGAAGGAGTACGAGCGGAAGTGCGACGCGAGAAAGAGTGCGAGAAGAAGAGCATGACGATATGGTGAACTCGCTCTACTGTAATGTGTAGAGCATAGTGAGTTCTTATTAGGTTTTTACAAAAGAATATGTGTACATACCTGGCGGCCCGCCCACTTACCTGGGCGACCACATTGGGCTTTATACCCCAACAACCTCCCACTTAAAGTCCAATGTGGTACTTTAAGTGTGAGAGAAGCTACTAGACAAGCTAATATACAAGAGATGTACTACCCTACACCTAACTGCTTGCGAAAATGCGCAAAGCTCTCTGAGGGAAGTCCTTTTGTAAGTAGATCAGCAGGATTTTCTGTGGTGTGAACTTTGACAAGCTGAAGTTGCTTATCCTCGAGCATTTCCCTGATGAAATGATACTTCACATCCACATGCTTTGTCTTTGAGTGATAAACTGGATTGCGAGCCAATTGTATAGCACTTTGACTATCACAATATAACACAGGCATCTCTTCTTTGATTCCCAAATCTGTTACTAGTCGATTAAGCCAAATTGATTCTTTGCATGCCTCTGATGCTGCAACATATTCAGCCTTTGTAGTAGAGTGAGTAACACAATCTTGTAATCTAGAACGCCATGATACTGCTCCACCAGCCAATGTAAAGACATACCCTGACGTAGACCTTTGGTTGTCTAAGTCACCTGCATAATTTGAGTCTGTAAAACCCTTTACACTTAGCTCCTGACTCCCATAACATATACGCATATTCTTTGTAGCTTTCAGGTATCTCAATATTCCTTTCACCACCTCCCAATGTTTCTTGTCTGGGTTTGACATGTATCGACTTACTACTCCCACTGCAAATGCAATGTCTGGGCGAGTGGCAATCATTGCATACATCAAACTACCCACTGCAGACGCTTATGGAATCTTATCCATTTCAGCATGTTCTTCTTCAGACACAGGACCATCTTGTTTGCTAAGTTTCACATATGGTGGCAATGGAACACTCAGTGCCTTTCCCTTCTCCATATTGAAACGTTGCAAAACCTTGTCAATATACTCTGTTTGAGATAACCAAATCAACTTCTTTGATCTGTCTCTCTCAATGCGCATACCAAGTATATGACTTGCCTCACCCATGTCTTTCATGTCAAACGATTTTGCCATCTTTGACTTCAAAGCTGAAATTTCTTCCAAGTGCTTGCCAGCAATCAACATGTCATCCACATACAAAATAAGGATCAGCCAACTACCATCCTTAGCCTTCTTTGTATATAGACAGTGATCGAACTCACTACGTTTGTAGCCTTGAGAAGGCATAAACTTGTGGAATTTATGGTACCATGCCCTCGGTGATTGTTTTAAGCCATAAAGACTCTTTAACAACTGGCATACCCAATCTTCCTTGCCTTTCTCAACAAACCCTTCTGGCTGCTGCATGTAAATTTCCACATCTAAATCACCATGCAAGAACGTTGTCTTGACATCCATTTGGTGCAACACCAAATCTAATATGGCAACCAATGCAAGAAAGCATCTCAATGTAGTCATCTTGACCACCGGAGAGAAGACTTCATCAAAGTCAATGCCTTGTTCTTGCTTAAAGCCCTTGGCAACAAGCCTTGCTTTGTACTTTGGCTGACTATCATGAGCGGTGATCTTATACCTGTAAACCCATTTACAAGGTAGAGCCTTTTTTCCCTGTGGTAATTTAACTAGCTTCCATGTCTTGTTTTTATGCAGAGCTCTCATCTCTGACTGCATGGCCAATTGCCAATTCCCGGAGTCCTTCATTTGCACTGCTTCCTTGTAACATGAAGGCTCATTGCAATCAATCAACATGACATAGTTCATAGATGGAACAAACCTATCAGGAGGTCGCGTGACACGTCCAGATCTACGCACAATAGGTGGCTCAGGCTCAGCCACAACCTGTGGTTCCACTCTATCCTGTCCTTGCTCCTC
The DNA here is from genome assembly GCF_014529385.1 of Adiantum capillus-veneris. Taxonomy (NCBI): domain Eukaryota; kingdom Viridiplantae; phylum Streptophyta; class Polypodiopsida; order Polypodiales; family Pteridaceae; genus Adiantum; species Adiantum capillus-veneris. The sequence goes on from NC_140947.1 coordinate 147,793,420, forward strand.
TTGAGCCCTGACATTTTGTCTTGCACGTGCAGGTCCATCTTCTTGGAAGACAACTCTTCTAATCTCCTCAACCCTCTCTGGTTTAGAATGATATTTGGATTCATTAAAGTGAACATCATTGCTGCAGACAACCTTTCTGGATTCGGGATCCCAAAGTCTGTACCCCATCTCACCAGAATTACCATAGCCTAGAAAGATGCACTTTCTACTCTTTGGCTCAAGTTTGTTCCTAAATTCCTTTGGAACGTGAGTATATGCCTCACAGCCAAAGACTCTAAGATGCTTGTATGAGGGCATTTTGCCTGACCATACCATCTCTGGCACTGAATCCTTTTGCAAAACCTTGCTAGGAGATCTATTTACAAGATGAACAGCTGTTGATACAGCTTCAGCCCAAAACCCATTTGGCAGTTGTGCATTAGACAACATACTTCTGACCTTCTCTTGTATGGTCCTATTCATCCTCTCAGCAACACCATTTTGAGGAGGATTGTAAGGAGCAATAAGTTCACGTTCCTTTTGACTCACAAAAGTCTTGAAAGGCCTTTGAAACATACTCTCCACCATTGTCAGTGCATAAGCATTTAAGCTTCTTACCACTCTGATTCTCCACAAGTGTCACAAACGTTTTGAAAAAACTAAACGCTTCATCCTTGTGCTTGAGAAAGTAAACCCATACTTTCCTCGAGTAATCATCTATAAATGTCATAAAGTAAGAAGCTCCCCCTAGAGATAGGTTAGGCATAGGTCCACACAAATCACTGTGAACAAGTGCCAACTGTGTATCTCTTCTACTACTTCTATGCTTATGTGGCTGCTGTGTTTGCTTACCATACAGACAATGTTCACAGAATCAAAATCATTAAATGGAAAGCCAGGCAAATAACCAGAACGAGACAAGATTTCCATTCCCTTCTCGGACATATGTCCTAACCGGCTATGCCACAAAGAAACGTTCGGCTGCTCGGTTACATTGATTACATTTTTAGAGACATTTGATGCATAAATCATGTAAAGTCCTCCAAACTTTACTCCATGTGCTACTGTCATAGAACCCTTGGATATCTTCCACATGTTCTGTCCAAAAGTGGTGACGTAGCCAGCATCATCAAGTAAACCTGTGCTGATCAAGCTCTTTGTAATTGCGGGAACATGTCTCACATTCTTCAGCGTGAAAGAAGAGCCATTCTGAAACTTCAATTGAACATCTCCAACACCTAAGATCTCACATGTCTGCCCATTGCCTAGCCGAACATGATCTTTAGTGGGCACATAAGAGGTAAACCACTCCTTCTTTGGAGACACATGAAGTGATGCCCCTGAGCCTATAATCCAGTCACTCATTGCATTTCCATCAGATGTTGTAAGAAGAGCTGAGTCCATTGTTTTCTTCAAGAAGTAGATGTCTCCTGACACTAGACTGTCATCCACTGCAACAGTGTTTGTCACATTTATTTCTTGAATCTTCACTGAGGACTTATTCTTCTCACCATGGTCTTCAGCTTTCTCTTTGCCTTTTTCTACTTTCCATTCTCTGCAGTCTCTTTTCATGTGACCCTTCTTGCCACAATGGTAGCATTCTATGTCACTCTTGCCTTTAGCACTGCGGGACTTGCTACTAGACTGATTCCTCTTTCCACCTTTGTACTTTTCTTTGGTCCTTCCCCTAACAACTAAGGCTGTTCCTTTGCCTTTGTCCATTGTCTTTCTATTGGTTTCTTCAGTAAGCAGACTTCCTTCTACACCTGCTATGTTCAAACCATCTGGAGGTGCAGAATTACTCAAAGCTATGTGAAAATTGTCCCAACTTTCCGGCAATGTGATCAACAGGAACATAGCTCTAACAGGTTCATCAAACTTGACACCTTGAGCTGACAACTGACTGTAGATTGTGTTGAATTCATTCAGATGATTGGACATAGGTGTCCCTTCTTTCATCTTCAAGTCAACAAGCTTCTTAAGCCAGTATACCTGTGAAGCTGCACTCTGCTTCTCATAAAGATCACTCAGCTTTAACCATGCTTGATAAGCCGACATCTCGTCTGCTACATTGAAGTAAACACTTTCTTCCAAAGTCAGCATAATGGTAGAAAGTGCCAATTCATCCATTTCGCTCCATTCATCTTCGTCCATATCTTCTGGTTTTATCCCCTTGAGCTTTATAGGTTTTATCTGCTTCTTTTGTACCAACACGTGTCAAATCTGCTTCTTCCACAATGGGAAATTGGTTCCATCCAGCTTCTTGATATTGTAAAGAGTAGTGTCCTGTGATCCAGCCATAGCTACGCTTCACAGTGGTTTACTTTCCTGGGAAAAATTCGGCAGAGTTTCCCCTGTAAACTGACCTCTGAACCAATATCAACATGTCAAATGAACCAAGAAAGCTTGAGATTCTGCATAAATTTCGGCAGAGTCTCCTTTGTAAAATGGCTATGGTGTACTCAAAAACTGACCAAAAAACAGCTCAAAAAACAATGTCTCTCTGACACTGTAAGCTGCGGGAAACCTGTCCTGCACCTGTACTGTCTCTCACTGTCCTGTCACTGTCCTGTAAGCATAGACTGTGACAACGCCTCAACGGTAGTAAAGCAAAGATGCAATCCCAATTGTCTAACTCACAGTCAATACATCCTAGCTGCCTATCTAAGGGTGCTCGAGGGATCGCTCCAAGACCTGTATCACCGAAAGGATCTCAACATTCGAGAATCCCCCAGCTCAATAAAACCTCACTCGACCCTCAACAAAGGCTGCAGTAAATCTGACAGTACATAGACTTCCCACAAAGTCATACATCCACAAATTTTCCACTATATGCTGTAACCACTGCGGCGGTTGTTTGCTGCGTGACTCACAGCCAGCAAACCCTCAACAAACTTACATCATCTCTGACAATACATCCCATGTGGAAGTACCTGCAATGTCAGGATGAAATCTGGAATATCAAGCAGCAAACACAAGCTACCTGATGAACTAGTGGATGCGCCTACACTTTGGGCTTTCCCACAAGATTTGGGGTTGTGTCTTCGCCTGTCGAATTTCACTCCAATCTGAGCTGGTGACTCTAGCCTCCTGTAGTGCTGCCCCGAGCCTCGATCTGAGCTCTGATACCAGTTGAAGGAGTACGAGCGGAAGTGCGACGCGAGAAAGAGTGCGAGAAGAAGAGCACGACGATATGGTGAACTCACTCTACTATAATGTGTAGAACATAGTGAGTTCTTATTAGGTTTTCACAAAAGAATATGTGTACATACCTGGCGGCCCGCCCACTTACCTGGGCGACCACATTGGGCTTTATACCCCAACACTTATGGATAGTTTCTTGAAGCCGTACTTGGGCAAATTTGTCATCGTTTTTCTCGATGACATTCTAGTCTGTAGTGCTTCTGAAGAAGAACACTTACAACATATGAAGCAGGTGTTCGAATTGTTACGAACAAATAAATTATATGCCAAGGAATCTAAGTGTGATTTTCTGAAAGAAGAAATTCATTATCTTGGGTTTGTTATTTCAGCTAATGGGCTACATATGGATCAATCCAAAGTGGATACAATCCGGCAGTGGCCTTCTCCTAAAAATCTGAAAGAGTTACAGATTTTTTTAGGATTTGCAGGTTTTTACTGAAGGTTCGTTAAAAACTATGCTAATATTGTTGCTCCCATGACGGACCAACTGAAAGGCAAAGGCAAAGCTTTTCAGTGGGGACCCGCTCAACAGCATAGTTTCGATACGTTCAAGGATGCATTAGCTACAACTCCCATACTAGCTATTGTAGATCCTTTGAAACCATTCGTTTTGGAAACGGATGCCAGTGGCCGTGCTATTGGAGCAATCTTGTTACAAGACAAGCGGCCAATTGCATTAAAAAGCAAGAAGCGAACTCTATGCAATAGTGTCTGCCTTAAAAACATGGCGACAGTATTTGTATGGTGCTCAATTTGAGATTGTGTTTGACCATGAGAGCATCAAATGGTTTACACAACAAAATGATTTGAAGGGTCGAAAAGCTAGGTGGGCCGAGATTCTTCAGGAATATGACGCCAAGCTCCGGTATCATAAAGGACAATACATTGTGTTGGCTGACGCTCTAAGTTGTATGGGAGATCGATTCTCTCTTGTTCACGAAACTTCGTAGTGAATTTTTGGATTCTCTAAAGGGCAAATATGAGCATGATGAAGCATATTCCAAAGTGTGGAGCCATGTACAAATGAGGGATCCTTCTCACTCCAATGATGGTAGTGCAACATTTACCTCCACACATAGTTCTCCTCTATCAAGTGATGAACAACACTGATGGAAGAATTTCACCATCGACAATGGGTACCTACTCCATAAGGGGAGAGTTTGTGTACCGACGGACACAGACATTCGGCACCAAATTCTTTATGAATGTTATGATAGTCCAAGTGCAGGGCACCCGGGTATTAGAAAGACTTATGCTCTCGTATGACGACAGTTTTACTGGCCAGGTTTACATGGCTTTGTCCAAACTTATGTCTTGCATTGCCAAAAATGCCAAGTTAACAAAGCAGCGTGCCTAAAAACAGGAGGACTCTTACATCCTTTGGAGATTCCCAATGGTAAATGGGAAAGTATCTCTATGGATTTTATTGTAGGTTTACCAACCACTATACGAGATCATGGGTATGGGTGGTCATAGACCGATTGACTAAACTATGTAAGTTATTCCAACCAAATCAACGATTAAGACTCCAGAACTAGCCAAGTTATTTGTGGATAACCTATACAAGTTGTATGGTTTTCCAAGTAACATTGTCAGTGATCGTGATCCCAAGTTTAACAGTCATTTTTGGAGGGCTATGTTCAAACGATTGGGTTCACAACTAAACCTCAGTACAGCCGATCATCCAAAAACAGATGGTCACACTGAACGAGTTAATCAAGTGCTAGAGGATATGCTAAGAGCATACGTTAACAAGAAACAGTCAGACTAGGAAGAATATTTACCTATTCTCGAGTTTGCCTACAATAGTGCTAAGCATGTCACAACTGGATTTAGTCCTTTCATGCTCATGTATGGTTTTCAACCTAGGTCACCTATTATACGGTGGGGTTGGCAACCGAAAAGCTCCAATAGGTTAAGGATTTTCTCCAAGACCACATGGATATGCTGAAACTCGCTCGTTAGAATGTCCGACAAGCGCACGATCGGTATAAGAAGTACGCTGATGAGAAACGTCGGCAAGTTACCTTTGAGGAAGGGGAGGAAGTATTTTTACGTGTGCCAGAACATTCAAAAAGTCTGAAAACTGGGCCAACACCTAAATTATCTCCACGATATTGTGGGCCTTTCAAAATACTCAAGCGAGTACGTGCCTACAAATTATTGCTACCTACACATTCTCGTATTCATCCGGTGTTTCATGTAAGTCGTTTACGTAAGCGGTTACATGGGGACGACAATGTCATTGACCAGCAGATTTTGGTTGATTTCGTTGAACCTCCTACCTTACCGCATGAACCTAAACACATTCCCGACTGTCATGATTTACGTACGCGTCATCATGTACGTCAACAAGCCTTAATCAAGTGGAAAGATCGACCTAAGGAAGGTGCCACTTGGGAAAACATTAGTGTTCTTAAGAAGAAGTTTCCCACTTTTGTTTTCGAGCACGAAAACTCTTCTTTAAGGGGGGAGTAATGTCAGGACAAGGGCAAGGCCGGGCTAGGTAGTGTGGAAAGGGAGTCCAACCAGGGCAAAGGGCTAGGAGCCATGCTATATAGTGAGAGGTTGGGAGGTGGACTACAGGGCACTAGTTCCCCTTGTCTCACATTGGATCCACAAATGACATGCCTTGTTGCACACTCGTCTGTACAACTTGCTCAACATGCTCATTAATTGGAGCATCATGCAACCTATCTGCAAAGGAGACATGCCTCGTCTCTCTGCATGGCTACACACTCACAAAAACTATGTCATCTTGAACGTGACATACTCGCATGAATCGTGCCAACACTAGCCCCTTCCACTATGATGAGCCGTCCATGATGCAGTATGAAACTGTGCTCATTCAACACTACCTGTCATCCGTTGTCTAATAAATTGACTCATAGAGATCAAGCTCCGTGTCAATCTTGGCACATGGCGTACATCTCAAAGCACGTATGATGCACCACTTGACAATGATAGCCAAAAACAACGCCTATATACATACCCTATATGATCACAATGCCAACACACAACATCTCTATGTCTACAAGATTGTCCTTTGACTATAGGCATCGCTCTCGACTCATTTGTGCCAAAGGCATTGCACAATCTCTACCATAAATCTCTAGTCGTACATGCATCCAAACCGATGTGATAGACAGACTCACCAAGGTGTAACATGATCGTTGAATGTGCAAGCTTGTCCAAGTCCTCCCACTCATCCTCAATCATAGACTATGGCCTAGCATCCATCCCTTGTAGTGGCAACACCTGGCCAATTGAGTCAATGCATCATGCATACATGCTTTCCAATGCTCAAAGTTTGAACCACAAACCTCGTATGTAAAATCATAAACTTTGACAATGATGTACCTGCCAAATCCATGGCTATAACCTATGAGACAAGATCAAGCAAAAATTGATCAAATGACAATAACCAAAGCCTGGATAACTCATACACCAAGCAAGTCAAAGTACAGCAAACATTTAGGCATAAGCTATCGAAGAGAACTGTCAGCAAATATGGCGATCAATGTAGTGAGACAAGTGAGCAAAATCGCTCAAATGATGTCAAAAACCCGCTCTAGTTTAAGAGCACTATGGGGTAACTGATGAATCTATCATCGTCAACAATCTCCCTTTTGAAGATTACCGCATACATATCAAATGACATAATCCGGTGAGAAAACACTCTCACAATCCGATGCCCAAAACACCATGGCAAAGTAACCACTGAGTACCAAAATGCAATCAAACGCGACTGCAAACCATGCGCATAAACACAAAAAATTGCGAAAAAAATCGATAAAGTTTCGATAGTATTTCGACTACCTAACCATAATAACCACATGCCATAAACATGCTCAAAATTATGAGAAAATCATACGCAAAATCCGCACTCAAGCATACATGAGCTGCCCCAAAGTCTCAAATTTTTGAACCTAGAAAACAATCCTGTAATTCAAAACACAAAGTACATCAACCGCACTCTGCAAGCAAGACAATTACTGGCAAGGACCTGGATGCAAATGAGCCAAAATATGGCACAAATTGATCCTCAAAAGTAGCTAAAAATCAGCCCACATATGCCATTGCAAAATGGAGAATATCATCGCCAAAAGGCACACATGATGTGCATCCACATGGCAATACAAAAGAGAATTAGAGCATGCACCAAACAAATAAGCATCCGAATCAACTAAAAACTTAGCTCACAATCATGTCATAAGTGCCTACAAAACTCTCTACAAATCCGTGCACCACACTCTCCGAAATCTGCTCAATTGCACAAGTCAATGCACATAACCTGTGATGTATCCACTCTCGAATCCTAAGATTCCGTAAGAGTGCATACATCCACCAAACTTTCTAATCTTATGCGCATAAATTTGAAGAAATTTTCAGCCGACACTCTCTTTACTGAGAGCAAATCATAAGCAATCCGAGCTCTTTGGATGTAACAAATCAGCTCCAAAAGCACTCTAGATCACCACAATATGCATACATGGTCTGCATATCAATCTGCAAGTGTATGCATGTGTATGTGTACATATACACATGCCAAAAAACTCTTGCAATGCAAAGGACCTTTATGCAAAAGAACCTGCAAAAGTAGACCACCATGCTGTATGAAGTAGATATCTCCGAAACCGTGCGGGATTTGCAGATATTTCCTTCTGCAAAGTTGTAGAGCACACAAATATGGTTGGGAATTGAGGGAATCAACTTGAAATGTTGATTCTAACCATGAGAAATTTAATCTACGAAATCTCCAGCCTGTCCCACAGGACCTACATGCACTCTGTGCAACGTATCTCAAAATTGGTGAGGATTTTGAGAAAACTTTCTCCTGCAAAGTTGAGGAGCACAAAAAATTGGGCAACTTGTGCAAGAATTGGCTTGAGCAAAAACATTTTGACATACTAAATATGTTTGCAAAAACATGCTGAAGTTTTTGCTGCTTCCCTGTCTGCTTCCCTGCCAAGCTCCAATGGTGCTCTCCAATCCTCAAGCTCTGATACCACTTGAAGTGCGTGTATGCGGTGCATGTGTGAAGAGAGAGAGAGAGAGAGAGAGAGAGAGAGAGAGAGAGAGAGAGAGAGAGAGCACGGTGTGGGGTGGAGCGGAGTGGCAAGAAGAAGCACTCGTTCCTTATTCTTTATGTATAAAGAATAAGTGAGTAAGTTAGTAGAGCCAATGGGCGGCCAGACATCGTACATCCCCGACCTCGGGCAAAGGCTTTTACCCCAACAATTGAGGAGGAGAAGAGTGGGTGGTTTTGGTGGCAAAGGAGGGAAGCAATAGTGGTGCCCGCCCCCAAAAAAAAAGCTCGTGCTCACTCCATATCCTAAATCTAGAGAGAGAAGTCATTTCTCCATTGCTTGTACGTGTGCTCTTTTGAGTGTGTACGTGTGCTTATTTGTAAATTCCATGCTTGATTGATGAGAATGCATGCTCTCTTTTTGAGAAAATGAATAAATTTGTCTGATGATTCGTCTAGGGAATGGTGAAGGATATTACACCCAACACCTAAGGAATGTGAGTATTAGAGAGAGAGAGAGAGAGAGAGAGAGAGAGAGAGAATAATTACATGTAAGGTTTCTCTTTTATAGGCAAATGAGACTCCTCATATCATCTCCTTTACACAATTTGGTTTTTAATATCCTTGAAATTTTCACCTTTCATCTCTAAACACACTTGACTTTTCGTTGTTAAGGTCAATGATGCGGAAGTGATGACTTAGGGAGAGAATGCATGAGAGAGAAAGACAGAGAGAGTTGTTGAACCAACCAACCACGACAGTGAACTTGATGATTATAAATGAGGACATGGGTTTGTTTATATACTACCCAAAGGAAATTTCCCTACCTAGAATCTTGTCAAATAAGTGAAAGAAATACCTATAAGAAAAATTAATAACTAGGAACGCATTTTGGCCATAATGCAACCAACAACAATGGATCCATAGTGTTTTGTATATGTTGTGTTGGTCCCTTGCGAGATGCATGTGCTTTGAACTCTGACACAGGGGTTCAGACAACAATAACTTGAACTCTAACACACATGTCCAAATTAAGTATAGGGAGCACCAATTGCCCCTCTTTGCCACTCACAAGCCTCTCTTTGGTTGAAGCGTGTTGCAGCAACAACCACTTGACTAGAAAACTGGAGTTGAGGCCACTGTGGTTGTTGCCACGTGAGTAATATCGTCTACCTCGGTGGAGTTCATGTCAATGTTGTCCTTGACGTGTCACTATTGTCCTTGTTAAGCTTGCCTTTGCCTTTTTCCTTATCCATGCTCTTGCATTTGCCTTTGTCCTTATTTGTGCTCTTACATTTGCCTTTGGCTTCACAATCTTGAGACAACCAACCACAACAACGAATTTGATGATTATAAATGGGGACATTGGTTCTGCTTATATACTACCCAAATGAAATTTCCCTACCTAGAACATCCTTATGTCCATTCATTTCTCATAAGAGATTTCACATTTTCCACTAAGGTTTCTAACCTTTTGTCATTCACTGTGTAAGCTTACTCAGTAACACCGCTTCTATACATGCCCATCATTTTAGGATGAGCCTTTATCTTTGTGTTAGCACACTCAATAACACAACCTTTTTGTGTTGTGTGCCCCTAAGCTTCTCGTTCATCTTCTCCTTTTTTTGTGTGAAGTGTTGTACCCTCCTTTTCCAATAGAGATAGGAGAATGTGTAAGAGACAATTTGAAGGCATAAGGAGCATGAAATAAGTTGGAAATGTAAATAACAAAAGGAGGGAGAGAGCTTGAAACGAAAATGTAAAATGGGTAGTCCCTGTTTTAATGCCAAATGATTGTTACATGTAAATCTAGAACTAGGAAGAGTAGAGGATTTATTCTTTGAGTTTTGAAAGACAATGGCTTACATGAAGTAATTGGATCAATCTAATCGAAATGGTCTTGCAAAATTGTTCTTCTTCTTTGCCTTCTCTCTCTCACGTGCACACACAACAACAACAACAACAAAGAGCCTAATCCAACATCATAGTTTTCATCAATTTTATTTTTTTATGGGAAGCCAAGGTAGTCCATATTTTTTTTCCCCTTTCCCAAAGATCACACTAACAAATGCACTTTTTCTTGGCTAAAGAGGAGATTTTTGCCATCTAAATTAGGCCCTGCAGGTGAGGGAGATAGGCATCCAACAACTCTTAATCTCTATGTCTTTGTATCAAGCCAAAGGTCCAATCATTTTTAATTTAAAATGAGTTCAATGTGAAGCGGTTGGCAAGCACGTCTCATACATTTTATTGCATAGATTATTTAGCATTTTTATCAAACTGTTATTATTTTTACGAGCAAAGCCTATATTACGTCCAAGTGATTATTGTAGGTGATTTTGAGCATGAACTTGATTTCTATATTAAATACATGTATGATAGACATGGTCGATCACTCTTGTATGCAGGGAGATTGCACCGAGCGGTTGTGTTCCTTCTCTCTCTCTCTCTCTCTCTCTCTCTCCAGCCTTTCATGGAAGTTTGGTAGGTTTTCCATGGCTATTATGTAATGATTCTATAATAGCCCCAGCTGAAAGTTCCGATTTGTCTCTCATAAGCTCCTAATTTATGCTTAGATTAGTTATTTTGACTATTGTGTGGCTAGACAATAGTTCAAAGCCCTATATATAAATTCTTTTGTAAAATGTGTAAAGGATTTTTTACCTAGTCTCTAAGCAAGAACTCTCCTCTCCTTGGCAATAAGGTCAAGATTCCATAGCTTTCAAACTTGGTTTGTACTCTAGCTAAAGGTAATGAAGAGCTTCTTTTCCTCTTTTCCTCTTTGCTCTCTTGTATCTTTGTTGAATATTATGTGACATGTGCATGCCTGTGTGTCTCTAGAGAGAACTTATCTCTCCATTGCTTGTATGTGTTGTATGTTGTGCTTGTTTGTATATCCAATTCTTGATTGATGATAATGCATGCTTTCCTGGCTAATTGTTGATTGAGTAATTAATTGAGTAAGTAGGATTGAGAAGAGGTATCTTCACCATAGATACACTCTTCATGAGTTGTCTAGCTAGGTAGAGTAGATCGAGCACTTGTTGCACTACATGTGTAGCATAGACTCCCATAGACAAGAATTGTAGCCTCCAAGCACTACGGATAAGAGCTAACCGGATTGATGCACTTACAGGACATGTCCATCATTGAATGCACATTATACATGAGTGCCAACTCATGTTCACCGCATCACTCCCTATAGGGAATTTGTTACCATATTCTGGTAGTGATGTGTGTGAACACACCAAGGATTGCCAAGACACTTTTTCCCTCACCATGAGTTAAGTAGGATCCGAGAAACATTTTAGGGCTCGAAAGTTTTTTCCCTAAGTTCTACACATGCCCATCAAGGGAGAGAGCTTGAAAAGAAAATGTAAAATGACACAACACACGCATTCCTGTTTTAACACCAAATGCTTATTATGTGTAAATTTAGACCTAGGAGGAGTAGATGGTCTCTTCTTTGAGTTTTGAATAGTAATGGTCTTAAACGGAGCATATATATCTATCTAGTTAAAACGGTCTTGCAAAATTGTTCTTCTTCTTCATCTTTTCTCTCTCTCACGCGCGCGCGCGCACACACACACAAACAACAACAACAACAACAAGGACCTTGATCCAATGCTCAAGGAAACCATAACAACATATTTTTCAACATTTTTTTAAAAAAGGCAAGCCATATGTTTTTTTGGCTTCCCCAAAGGTGTACAAATTTTTTTTTACTTTTTTCTTGGCTAAAGAGGAGATTTTTTCTTGCAAAAATAGGCCTTAGAGGAGAAAGGAGATAGGCATCCAAGAACTCTTATTTCACTATTTTTGTGTCAAGTTAAAGGTCTAATCTTTTCTGATCGTAACAGCCTTATGTGAAGTATTGAAATCTTTTCTTGTTTTACAAGGTGGGATATGGATGCTGAACAACCTTACTGACACAACATGTATGGCAAGCATGCCACATGGAAAGTGTAGGGTCATAGCTTGGTAATAGCCATTTAAATATCCACTTGAACCACTCCTACCAAACTCCACTTTAGCCTTCACCTTGTCTTTATACTCTCTCTCTCTCTCTCTCTCTCTCTCTCTCTCTCTCTCTCTCTCTCTCTCTTTGTGGGATGCGGGCTTTTGTTGCATCTCTTGTGCGAACAACCTCTTACAACCCATGTGTAAAGCATATCCACTTGTGTTTGTGCATAAGCAACCACATATATCCTTCATGTGTCAAAAGCCCGCTTCTTTGTATATGCCTATATAGAAGCACATTATGCTAAAAAAAAACTAAGTTTATTTTGCAGCCATACTCTATTGTACTGTGTACCCAATATCAAGCCCTAGACTATCACTATTCTAATCATGTTTATGCCATGAATGGCACACTAACCTATCCACCATGACTTACAAATGGTATCAGGGATTATGGTGCAATCCTATGCATTGATCCCTATGCTAGATTACATTGGCATCCTCTCTCTTTGCCATCATAATTGTCAATCAAAGCTTCATTGCATTGCACATTGCATACGCTAATTGTCTTTCTTTTGAACTCTATTAATGATGGGATATGTACTATTGAAGTGCCACTACCCACATTGATAGAATTAGAAAGAATGGAAGTGATTAGGCTCCTTTGCAACATTTTCACTCACTTTCTTGCATCTTCGCATGAGCAATTTATCATTTCTTAGTTTTTCATTTCCTTTCACGATCTGTATATGTAAATAGCCCTTTGCACAAGCTCTATTTTGAATCCCTAAACTCTAAAATCCGATGCGATTAAGCCTCACTCTCAATAACTAGAAATGTATGACTTTTGCCTTGAAAGGTTATGGAATCCCTGCATCAATTTGGAGTTGTGTGTGTGTGTGTGTGTGTGTGTGTGTGTGTGTGGATTGAGCAGATCACTAAATGTTTGTTGCCCTTTTTTTTAAAGCCACATAGGCATTTTTTTGGTCTTTTGGTGGTGGGAACCATAGGAATCTAGGAGGCAAAAGGCCATCACCCAATTTGGGCCCTCTCACACACAAGGGTTGTTTGGCACCACAATTGTCACACACATACCCCACATCACTCTGACAAACTCGGGTTGCACTCAACATCTTCATCGTCATTAAACGCTCTAGCTCGTCGCCTTGCCCTGGTTCAACTCCACCCGCTTCCACATTCGCAAATGCATCCGATCAGGGCCCCACCATTGAAGCCTCACCTACATAACTGCCTACAACACACAATTTCAACACACCAATTTGCTCGGCTCGTCCACTGCCACCCCTTTAGTCCACACGTGCTCAACACTTGGAGCCCTCACATGACCCTTCTCACTCTATTCATAGCCACTTATGCCCACCCTCCGTACACTGATCTACAAAACACCCACAGACCCACATCCTGCACCAACCCCGATCTTGCTCTAGCTTCTAAGTCCTTGCGATGGTCATCATCACTTGACTCTGCTCGCCAACCTGCACCGCCTCAACTGCACACATCGCCTGGTGTCCATCGACTTTATCAAACTTCCTTCTTGAGTCACCTTCAAAAAAACTTCAACAAGCCTCGATTCCCATAACAAGCAGCACCAAGCAACTTGCCCCCCTTTCCCACGGCAACCAACTCTTTATCTTTCATTCCCGTCTCTTGGTGGCCAAACCCATGACCCTTTGGAAACCAAACACATCACGGTGTCCCCCACTCCTTGCGCCCTCACACAACGAAAGCATTCAAGACAACATGTCATGCACTTCAATTACTAAAGGCCTAAAGGCTTCCTCATCAATATATTTTTTCTTCTTCAATGCAAGGCTACATCCCTTGATCACACAAATCTTCAAATTGTTTCCCCTTTCATTTGTAATACCCTTCTTTGTAAACCACGGGCTTCAATGTTTTATTGTATTTTGTGAAGCGGTGCTCCACAAATTGGAGAGTGACTTCACAAAATAATTTGTAAAACCTTTGGAGGTTAAGTGCACAAGAGGATTAGACACTACTCAAAGAGTAAGACCTGCCTCACACATCACTAGGGTGCACAAACATGGGGGGAGATAAAAACGTCAACAAATTCAACGGCCATGGTTTTCACACGTGGCAGGCAAAAAGAAAGGGCTACTTATTGCGAAAGCAATTATGGTCTGTCATTAAGCCACTAGCTGAAGGTGACAGAGTAGAAACACGGCAAAACTTAACTCAATTCATAGCTAGAGACGAGCAAGCTCTCGACATTCTGCTCACATCACTTGATGACAACTTTGTGCATTATTTGGATGATTGCACCACTGCACACGAAGCATGGAATACCTTAGAGAAACATTTTGGTGCTATTGCCAAGCATTCTAAAATTGCATTAAAGATGCAACTATACGGATTGCTTATGGAGCCTGGATATACATATATATACATATATATATATAGAGAGAGAGAGAGAGAGATTTACTTTCAGTAGTGTTTCTTGTGTTGTTAGAGGGAAACCAAACTGCTCGGAGGAGTCCACTAACTATCGATGAGATGCCTATTGAAGAGCTAAGCAAGGTCCGAGGACTGGCAAAGAGCATGCAATGATGTCGTGTGTATTGAGGAACACTCAGATCCACAGGCTTTGCTTATAAAGTGTATTCACTACAGGACTAGCTTGGCTAATTCTTTGTTAGAATAGTCAATCCCTTCTCCTCCGGTCTCTACTTTCATCATTGTTGCCATTGCCAGCATATCCATTGTATATATCCCTATGATCATCAAGCTCTTTGTGTGTTCTTCGATCACCATCCATGTGGTTACAATCGTGCATGCTGGTTTTTGCTCCATCATTTTGCACCAAATAGAGGCTTCCAAAAAACTATTTTCCATTGCTTCTACTCTTTCCATGATCGCCCATCAATGCATGGCTTTGCTGCTTTTAGAGGAAGAACAACATGAATTCTGGTGAGTAAAGTTTTGACGAAATAGTTAGGAGCTTTAACATCGTTTCCTTGTGGGTTTTCGTATTGGGCGAGTCAATCAAAATGCTACGTTGGGCTCATAAATCAATGGAGGCAATTAAAAAAAGCACGCATTGTTTATGCGTTGTTTGTGATAACTCAAAAAACATGCATGAGAATATGCAAAGCTTTTGGCCATGCGATTTGGGTTGAGGGGAATGGCCTAGATCATGCCACGCTACCACGTATGGTCTCAAGATCTTCTTTTTTTTTGAGAATATATTGTTTAAATTAAAAAAGGAAGAAGAAAATACAAACACCCCTAAAGTAGAATAGGGGTTTTCCTATCTCCAAGAATGCAGACCAAAGTAAGGGATAGACATCAAACTGAAAAGGAGGAGGTACATTCTAGAGGGCTCATAGAAAGAGAAAATAACTGCTCTCCATCTTTGCCATCTAAGTGCTCTCGAAGGTCTTTGACTTCCATAACTGAAGCATCAATAACTAGCTCCAATAAAATTGATAGACAATGGAATTGCAGCAAGGGAGTGAGCTCGCCCAAAAAGGGCTTTGTTCCTTTCCACCATAGGAGGACCAGATATACCACAGAAGGACCCCTCTGAGGCAGGTCATGAGAGGCACATAAACAAAACTACATTCTCCCAGAAGTAAGGATCTGCAGCTAAGCATTGAGGCTTCAACCCTAAAGACTTTTTGAAGCTCTGATTTGAACAAGATGTTAAATTTCTAGTGCACAAAAAGATGGACCAATGATTCTTCATGACACTTGCACCATGGGCAAACACCATCTGCAATCCCCAAATTCTTAACTTTTGCACCTTCCAGACACCTTGGTGGAGGATGAGCCACATGAGTGAGACAACTATGCTTTATGGCAAGAGGGTAGGCCCATATAAACTTGAATCTGTAAACCCATTGCTTGGCATTCCAAGATAACCCTCATTTGAGGTTGAGCTTTCTAACTAGGCTTTGACTCCATAGTGTTCTCAAAAGATTTAAACAAATAATTGTGGCTATAGATCTGGGAGAGAGAAATTGAATGGCCTTTGACACATCTCTGAAGCTAGCCTGGATCCTATGACATCTTAGTAGAACGAGAGTTGCACATCCTTAAATGATTTGGAACTTTTGGATAAGTCAATCAGTAGTGAGGAACTTCCCCTCTATAGACATCTTTCCAACATTTGATTCCTACTCTAAAGCACTTATGTGCCCTCTTGGATAGCTCTCATCTTGTTGAATGGACAAAGCATCCAAACTAAATGAAATCCTGGAGCCAAAATTGAGCTGAAATTCCCCAAATTTTGAAAGGGACCACCTGGACTTTTGGATGTTCTAAGCCTTCCAAAACCTACATACAAGATCAAACCCTCTAGGGGTGAAGTTAGCTTTTGAAGTTAAAATTTATTGAAGTGATAGTCCACACCAAGATGTGTAGCCCAGATAGAATAAGTTTATCTTCCTTCTGATAAGAACAACCCATAAGTCAGAAGAGGAGTCTACCCTCATGATCCATTTACTGGCTAGCTTATTTGGGAGGTGTTGGAGATTGAGAATCCCCAATCCTCCTTGTTCTTTGGGACTATAAAATTTTTGCCAAGAGATGCTTCCCAAAGAAACCTTCTTGCAAGAGTGAAAACATTGTTTGTGCTGGGAAGGAGACCAACAAGACAATAAAAAAATCAAAGTAGACAATAAGTCGTGATTTAAACAAAAATCTCTAGCATATATATTGGGCTGATGGTTTTTCCAAAAGAAGATTTTCTTTCTGAATCTATCCAGCACCCACTTCCATCTGTGGTTGAAGGAGACATTGAAGCCCATTGAAATTCCTAGTAGCTTGAAAATCTGACCATCTTCAATAACAATGTATCTAGTCTAAATAATAACGGAAGGGTAGAGACCTTTTGACATCCTGTAGCTTGTGTTACCATGATTGATAACAAATCCACTAGCCAGACAGTGAATGTTAAGGCAATACCAAAAATTATCAACAAACTGCTGGTCATTCTTTACTAAAGCATTAGTGTCATTTGCAAACTGCTGCAATCATAACTGTTCAACAGAGACATGGATGTCAATAGCTTTAAGATTACCGTGCTAGATAGCATCTTTGACAAGCCAACCCAAGGCATCAAAAGAAATTGCATAAAGTAAAGGTGATAAAGGGCAACCCCATCTAATAGATTTGTGAAAAGGGACAACTTCAGTAAGAGTACCACTAATAGAAATTATGACAGTTGCATTACCAAAAAGAATGTGAACAAATCTGATAAAAAATATACCCAGACCCATGTCATACAAGCTTTGCAAAATAAATTCCCATT
>NC_140947.1:147815884-147833384 GCF_014529385.1 Adiantum capillus-veneris
ATCCAAGCCATGGTATGTAAGTCGCTGACTACTTGAAGACTTTTGCTTTAGACAATCTCTCTAAAGTTCTTAAGGTAGACGACAACAATATAGCTCCATTTTTGTGTAAGGAAACCTTTTGAAAGAAGCTACTGGTAGAAAAGTATTCGAATATCACCGATTGTAGTTGCAAAGTGTATCTTCTTCATCCGTAAAGGATTGTATGTCATCTAAATATCTACATCATATTGTGCATCATATTGTGATGTGAATCAAAGAGACAAAAACAATCTTTTAAAATACAACCCAATTGTGAGGTGTTGCTAAATGGATTATTTTCTTATTTTTTTGAGAAATTTTTGAATATTGAAATTATAATATTTACATGTGTGCATTTGAACCGTAAGGTTAGGAATTGTAGATCTATTGGAATTATTAAAATCCATCAAGAAAAGACAACCTTGATGTGTCATATGAAGGGTGACATTAAGCATTGCGAAGGGGGTTGTACCGTTAGTTTGATAGGAGAGATCGGAAAATGGATATTTTTGATGTATCACGTGATGGGTGACGGGAGCATCGAAAGGAGAATATTCCATTGGTCTGGCAGGAAACCCTAACTAGAAAAGGAATACGCGTAAAGACGCAAGCACAAGAATAAAGATGGGTTCTGAGAAGCTTTTTTCCAAAAAGCGGAATATTTTAAAGTGTTTTCGGGGACTAGCGAGGAATCTCTGTTTGCATTGCATCTGTGCCTGAGAATTGCATATGGGGACTCCTGGAATGTGATTGCATAGCATCAATATTGAGCTCACTCAGTTTTATTGAGTTTTGTATAGGTTCACATTTTTTTAAAACAAGTGACCGATTGCCCACTTTATAAGTGACATCCAACTCAAAATAAAGGAAGGACTTATAAAAAAAGCCAGTGTTGCCCCTTAGCTAAAAATAAAACACAATGATCTCTCTCTCTATGGACTCGCAAAAACAGTCTGCAGTCGCCTCCTCTTTCCAGCGCTACCTGTTGCTCTATTCTGGCCGAGCTATTCTTGTTGGGTGCGGGTGCCTATAAAAGCGATCCACTCCCTCCCTCAGTTTTCGAGTGTTGCCAGCGTTAGAGCAAAGGAGTATTGCCAACTGAGAATTTGCAAGTGATCAAGAGACGTCTACACGGAGTTCATTTTCATGTACTCGGAGCGATATGAATTGTGAATTCGTGATACGCGTTGTTATTTCTTGTTTGTGCTTTTGCAGGTATTCCATCACGGAGGAGCAACAAGGCCTCGACCTATACTCAGAGATTCCGGGATTCTGGGAATCGGGAACTCTGGGAACATATGAAAACATAATTGAGAGCTCGTCTCTCGGGAAATTTCTGCACGAGAAGGAATTGACCATTGAGTCGGAAGATTTAGAATGGAGGGGTCAATGCGGTTCTTGTGCTTGTAAAGAGATTCTCCCTAATAGAGATTCTCTTTAGGGAGGAGGGGGGGACCATGCCATCTATTGGTCAAACACTGTGTCGATCTTCTCCTTCATCTCTGTTGAGTCGATAGATTATTTATTTTCAGCTTGTTGATTATTCGTGTGTGCTCCCGTTCGTGAGAGTGGTATCAGAGCTATGATTCCTCTCTTTCTTTGCAAAGGAGGACTATTCGGGGAAGGAACGGGAAGAACCATGACGAGCTACGGAAGAACCGTTGAAGATGAACTTCAGTATTTCTTTATATTGTATCAACACAATATAAGCCGATACTCCAGACTCTGCACCTTCTTCGGGAAGCATGCCAGAGAATGAGCCTGCCATCATCATGCCGGCGCAATTTTCGAAAAACTGCCATGTCATCAGTTGCAGGTCCTGCTTTATTTCAACCTTTATGTCACTTGGGGCCCCATCGGACGGGGTCCCCATAAGTTGGTAGGACGACTTCTTCCGTTACCTGCTCTGCTTAGGGTTTAGGCCCCTCGGCCAGTATCTGTAAGTTGGCTCCATTCTTCAGGGCTTTGACACGTCTGCAGTATGTTACAACAGTAGTCTTGGATCTCTTCATAGTGGAACCGTTCAATGTGTTCCTTAAAACTGATCTTCTTAAAGGATGAAGCAGGTAGAAAGACATTCCAAAACCAAAACCTCTCACAGCAAGAATCCAAAGACTCTGTCTTGACCATTTATGGTTCCAATCAATAATCACATCTCGTTCGTATTTTTGTGTGAGCCATGGAGAAACAAAGAGTTTTTTGAATTTTAGCCACTTTGTCGGTGTTTGTTTCCTTAACAAAAGAGTGGACCACCATGTCCGTGCATTGCCTTTGAGAAAGGATGCTAGTCGTCTGATCTTGGAGTGCTCTCTATAGTGGCCTCTTGTAAGGTGCAGGGGAATGAATGTTGAACTTTGCTCAAGATGAGTGCTCCGAACTGTGCTCAAGGTTCCTTTTTCTTAGGGAAGGGAGAGCCTTCCGTGCTTTTATGAGAGAGTGCAAGTGATCACAAACAAAGTGGCGAACACTGTGAATGAAGGTGCTGAGACTGAGAGATAGAGAGAGAAGAGAATATGACACTAGAAAGTTGTCAAACCCTCCTCCGAAGGCCCCACTCTCTATGGCGAATGGATTCTACTTATGATTGCACAAATCTCTACAATGCTTGGACTTGCCAACGATGTCGACGACGACGACGAGACGGGTTGAAATCTGAAAATGCTAATGGATGAAATCTGCAAATCTTTATCTGCTGAATTCTGACTCTATGTCGGTGATGATGTCGATGGCGATGATGCGACGACGATGCACTGAAAACGCAGATGCTGAAATCTGCATTTTTCGGGCTGAATCTGCAAACTTCGCAGGATCCGATCGTGCAGCGAGGATCTGTCGCGGGAAGGTGAGATCTGCGAGGTTCGGGACTTGTTTTGCGATGTCTAAGTGCTGAAAACTTAAAACTCTGGTGCTTGTGTTGGTTCCGTCGCGGTAGATCTACAAAACGCTGAAATGCCTGGCAGATGCAAAAACGCTAGGGCTGAAAATCTGACTTGCAGTGGAAATCTGCTAACGCTAGGAGTCTTCTGCTTCTTGTTGTCGCCAAGTTGTTGCCAATGCAAAAACGTTGGCTGATTTGGTCCAAAAATGCCAGCCTTCTGATGTGATGCAAAAACGCTAGGCCTCTTGGGGGTTCTGTTGAGAAGTTGCCTGTTGAGCGTATGCTCTTGCTGCCTCTTCTGCCAGAAAGTGCTAGCGCTAGGTTTGCTTATATACAAACTTAGCAAAATTGCCCTGTCTACTTTCCAACAAAAGTCACTTAATAAATAAGTGAAAAATTTCAAAAATATGAAAAATAGGTTTAATGTACTGGAAAGTTCCCTTGATGGATTGTGATGGGAATGCTGATGATCATGCTGTGTGCAACCAGAGGATATGCATCTATTCTAAGTGTCTGGACATGCATGGTCTGCGAACAGACTCACAAAAGTGCGAGATCACTTCCTATTCTAGACTGACTTGATTGACTGAACCCTGGTCATGCTGTAGCTTGTCCATGGACACATAGGGTTGGATGTGTCACGTGACACCTCCAGAAAACGCTATATCAAACTGTTGGATAAAGGCTAAAGCCTTGGGAGCATCTCGAAACCCTGAGAACTACTCAAACTTACTGCCTGTGTCTCAAATTGATGACGTGGCAGTGCAACTCGGACACACACACACACACGACAAAGTGATGATGTGGTTGAATGCACGAAAATCCCTAATTTTGCGTTGATAGCTGATGTGGCAGTACTGTACAGATGTTCGAGTTTTGTGTTGACATGCTGATGTGGTAGATTTTAGCCACTCCCACCCTATATACATTGCGCGTCGAGCGCACTCCCGTCTTCATCGGTCTGTCTTACAGGGCAAAAATCCATAAAGAATCCTAGATTACACATGGGTTCTCGTAGAGAATCTGACAAAGATGGCACCTCTCAATAGAAAAGCAAAGAAAAGTTGAAAATCCGGCTTGGGAATTGAAGAAAAGAATGAAGATTTGGGCATTTTTTTTTTCAACGGACAATTTTACCTGAACGGAGTACAAACGTCAATTGCAGAATTCGGAAAATCACTATATTGTGTTGACGTGGTAGGTTGTACGGATTTTCGTAAATACGTTGACACCTTTTGTAAACTCCCCCGATCAAAATTGAAGACCAAGTAGGTTGTTGATTAGAAGCCCTTGTGCTTTTTGGTGCTAGAGGAGGAACAACATGAGGCAAAAGAGGAGGTAATATGTAATTCAATCACAGTTGAAGGCTCTGCAGAAACGAGAGATTTTGCTGATTATGCTTCTAGAGAATGCCGCGAAGCTTGTCGAAAGAAATTGCAGATATTTTGTGGAATCGAGAAACACCATCTTGCCTTGTCTGTTCGTGGGAGGACCGGTATGCTTTTAGAAAAGCACATGATTGAAGCTCTGATATCACCGTAACGAGACGGCACCACGTGCCAACTCAAAGAACAAATCGGAACAGACGTTCAGCATGTCAAAACAACTAGTCAAAAAGAAAGAGAGAATCCACACGAGAGATGGAGTGGGGGAGTCCCACTCCCAGACTGCAAGGGCCCCAAACGATGGCATCCCTTCCGGTATTTCTTTATCTTGCTTCAACAAGGTACAACTTTGTGGCTTTGCTCTGCATCTCCCACGGGTAGACTGCCAAAGAGAGCCCACAACACGTATTTAAAGGCCCTTGGCCAAAATCAAAAGCTCTCGCATGAAAAATAGTTAGTCTAAAAGCATCTGGGTCCAAAAGCTAGCGCCCAAAGGGCTGGTGCGTCCAGTATTGCCACATGGCAGGATTTTCGCAAATCACGGGCCATTCGTACAACTGCCACGTCATCTGCGGTCCACACAATTTACGTTTGTGTGTGTGCTTTATTTTATTGAGGCCCCATCTGACGGGGTATTGTAAGTCGTCAAGGGGTTAGGATTTTTAATTCTAACCCAATAAATTTTTAGGCCACTCGGCCGGCTTCAATGAGTTGGTAAAACTTCTTCTCTTGCTGGTTAGGTCCTTCAGCCGGGATCTGTAGGTTGGTCAGGGTTAGGATCAGGGAGTCGTAACCCTCTAGGTCTTCAGTGGTTGACTTCGTGACAAATGTTGAGCTTATGGCAGAAACAATTTTTGCATTGGCCATTATCACACAATGAATCTTGTTCTGAATAGTTTCTTGTCAATTAGCTTTCTAGTTTTTTCATTGTCGTATGTGTCTTCACAGTCTCTCATTCGCCGCAAATATTCAATGCTGTTACTGTCTTGTGGATGGCTAGGGGACTTTATCATTTGCACATTATGATTGTTTAGTATTGACCTTATGGTAGAAACATTTTTCTTGGTGGCCATTATCTGCTGATGATGAACACTTGGATCAAAGAGATTTTTCTTTTTTGATTAGCTTGCTGGTTCCTCTGTCATTGTTGTATATATTCCATTATTACTGTCTTGTGGGTCATCGTGGAGAATTCATCACTCAACACATCTTTTTAGTAGGTGATTGTTGCTAAATTGGCTTCATCTTATGGAAAAATAATTCTAAATGAATTATTGGAATTTTAAGCGAGAGGGCTTTTCTCACTGGAGACATCCGAGTACAGAGTATTCCTAGTGCGTCATTTAAAGTAATGACGGGAACACTGAGAGCGGGAATATTTGTAAGGCCACCAGGAACGGGTACTTCTGGTGCGTCACATCGGAAAGAAGTATCCGACCATCCGGGAACGGACATCTCTGATGCGTCATAGGATGGGTGACATAGAGCATCGTGAAGGAGATTGTATCGTAAGTTCGGTAGGAAAGGACTAGGTGATGGGTATTCCTGATGTGTCTCAAGGTGGGTGACGGGTGCATCGGAAAGGGAATATCCATAGTCGGGAGGAAATTCCGAACTGTGTTAGAATTGTGCACAAGGAAAAAGCAAGCACTTGAATGAAGATGGGTTCAAAGGAAACTTTGAGGAAAAAACAGATGCTTTTTGAGAAAGCGGGATTGCCTTTCGGGAAAGCAGATGCTTTCTCGCGAGGAAGTCTATGTCTGCATTGCAACTGTGCATGTGATTGCATCCAGGGACGCTTGGAAAGTGCTGTGAAAGCATTGTTTTTAACTTATAAGGTTTTATTGAGTTTTTGGACATATTCAGACCATTTTTAAAGGTGACCGACCGCCCACTTAATAAGTGGGTAGCCATCTGATAAATAAGGCAACAGATCAGCCAGCGTTTTCTCTCTGGCAGAGCAGTGAAAAAAAAAAAAACGAAAAAACAGCCGCGATCTCTACGCGAGCAGCTATTCGTGCCCGCGGCTAGGAGCTATAAAAGCATCACATGCCCTTACTCAGAGGGGAGGACCAATCTTTGCAAGGAGGAGATGCTGCTGCAGATTTCAGCCCTAAAGAAAAGTTGCCGGTGATGCGCATGGCTGCCCCAAGTGTACCCGATGTCGCCAAGACCCAGTGCGCGAGTTCCCTCGCGAAGAAGTGCCTACGGAGCGTGTTTCCATCGCGACAAGCTGCTGTTTTTCTCTGTTTTCAGCCCACAAACGTCGTAGACGGGGCTGATTTACGAGAAGGAACCCGAGAACACACCTCTTTTGTGTGTAGGATTGGAAGAGAGGAATTTTCTATGTAGAGATCTCTTTCGGGGAATTGCTTTTCGAGAATCGAGTTGCGTTTCGAGCGTCGAGACTTTGAAGGTAACGATTTTCATGTTATGATCTTTGAATATTTGATTGCAGGTGTACTTCCTCTTCGTGAGGGAGTAGGAGCAGAAGAAGGTATGAGCCTCTGTAGGAGAAAAGCGCTCTGAGGAACTAGAGCTAGATCAGCCCAGGGGTTTCGTACCCGAGTTTGGGAAGTAGATCCACGGATCGGAGAGAGGTAGTCTCTCAAGTTGTGATCCGGAAGTTGGGATTCCCAAGTAAGGACTTCGTGTCCGAGAAAGTAGAGTTGTTCTGTGGGAAGAGGACTCTGGAAAGAGAGTTGGAAAAGAGTTGCAGGGATGCCATGCCCTGAGTCTGGAAGGTGAGAGCTAGAGGCGAGAACCCTGATTCTCGAGGAATTGGAATAAGGAATGGAAGTTCCTTGGAAGAATAGGGTTTTGCCCTAGGAATCGGAAGCTGAGGCTTCTGGGAACCATCAAGTCTTATTCTAGAACGAACGTGGTAATACGTTCGGTTCAAGTGCTTGTATAGACTTCTCCTCAGTAATAAAGATACTATTAGGGGGGGGGGGGACCAGCCCATCTTCTGGTCCCAGTACTGTGTCGATCTTCTCACTTTATCTCTCTCTCTCTCTATCTATTTCTCTCTATATCCTCTGGCTTCAATATTAAGTGATAAATTTTATTTATCCGAGTATATTTTATATTGCTATGCGCTCCTGTTTGTGACTGTGATTCTGGCTGTTGGGTTCATCTTCTAGAATTTACTGACCATATGAGTTGCTTTGTCTGCCTTTTAATCTATTCATGAATCATGCCGCACCTGCAGGCTGAATCAAACAGAGTCTACAAGCGGTTTAAAGGCGTTAAACAGCATCCTGTTGTTCTGAAGGGCCAAGAGGTACCCTTCATCTCCACCTGCTTTGTGAAGTTTAGTTTGTCTTTGCAGTTAAAAGTGTACCGCTGCATGCTTTGCTTATGACATGCAATAGATTGCAGAAGATATGCGAGAGAGGTGGGAGACGAGCGATAGTCCAGTAGTGCACAAGATACAAGAGTAAGTGCTACATATATAAACATGACTGTTCATTTTGCACTCAATTTTCTCATCTTTGTTGCTCTTTCACTGTGCTTGCAGTTTGAATGAATCTTTGTTTGGTGAAACTGCAACAGCCATGGCACTGAAGGCGATCCGTCGGAGAGACCCGTTAGTTTTCCTTTAGCCTGCCTAATTTTGTATTGTCCCATGCAGACATTCTATTTACCCTAGTTTTACCCACTACTGCGCAGAACATTCTCATTTCCAGATTTTCTTTCTGAAGTCCAGGAAAATGCTCGAGATGTTCTCCAGGCCTATCTAAAGGTGATTTACCAGTATTATCATGATGGAAGAGTCTTTACTACAAGATAATGATATCATCCCTTTTGAAGCAACAGGGGGACATTGAAGAACTTCGGAAAAGGTGCAGTAGAGAAGTGGTCGATCGATGCAGAGCTGAGCGAAAGGCATATGAATCTCAAGGAATTTTTTTTGATAACAAGGTAGGGTAACTCTTTTTCTCCATCTTGTTTGTTTTATCCTAGGGTTCACTCTAGAATTTTTTAAGGCAGTTTTTCAGTTTGCAATAAAGGTACGTATTGCATAAATTACATCCTTAAGTATGGCATTTAGCTGCAAGTTTTCCATCACAATCATGTCGTTGGAGCTGCGCCACAATTATGCTGCAATTGAAGGGCCAAAAGAACGCACGGAATTTGACTGGATCTTTTTTCTTAAGTGACCACCCACGGAGGTGCAAGAGCCTAAACACACGAATTGAAAACAGGTGCCTGTGCCCTTTTGTCACACGAGTCCGAGGGCAGCCCCTTAGTGGGATAAGCTCCTGCCAGAGAAAGGGAGGTAGACAATAGTGTGATATTCTACAGATCTGCAAAGGCACCCAGTAGTATGTTTCACTTGTAGGTTATGAAGCTTGATTTTTTTTTTTAGGACTACTCGTAAAGGACACATGCAGGAGCTACGTATTAACCTTTTATGGCCTGTTCATCAGTAGTTCAGTTTGGGCGTCTTTGTTTTGCAGATTCTCCATGTCTCTGACCTTGAGTTAAAAGAAACGAAACTGCTTGGCAACGTTCCAATCATCATTGTTACGGTACACGCTCATTCAAGTTCCATATGCACAAGCATTTCTGTTCAGCTTAGGAACAGGCTGGTTATTTTGGTTGATTCATGTGGGTGGATATTGCTGCAGTTCCAAACCCAACAGATCTTCTGTGTGCGTGATAAACATGGTAAGATAACACAGGGAGCCAAGGTACATTCTTTACTAAGATGACGCGGAGTTCCATCTCAGTTGTGTATAGTGCCTAACATGGAGTTATGTGTTTGGCTCCAGGACGACATCCTTACCGTCTATTATGCCTGGGCAATGCAACAAGTTTCTCCAGAAGAGATGGAAGAGGGAGAGATTTTTCCCCAGTGGCAACTTAGGGAGATGCAGCAGTTAGGGGTGCAGGCAATTATATAATGCCATCATATAATTTTGTCCTGTTTTTAGTCAAATCCAAGTTTTGAGGGGAAAAGCAGCAACAAAGAAAATTACTTTTGAGTTGGAATTGGAGGCAGTTTGCATGCAGATAAGCATCAGGTTGTCCGAATGCCTCCTACAAAGATGGGATTGCAGTGTGGCAAAACTTAGTGTCACATTCATGATTGTAGACGCCCTTGCTCAAAAATAGTGCAAGGCGAAGAATCAAATATAATCGCCTCGGTGTGCTTTTGGTTGCTGCTGTAAATAAGTTATAATGGGCACTGATCAGAGATTTTGTAGCTTTACGATTTCTTAGTAGTATGCGTCATCTTTAGATTGTTTAGATGAGACCATACATTGCGTGGTCTGTATACCGCAGTGATTTTGCGGAGAGTACATTATGTCAATTTACATGTTTACTTGTACTGGATTTGAGTTTCCGATTATTGAGTATGCTCGTTTCCATTGCATTGTGGCGATCAGGACATGCACATACTGGTTATACCTGTATACCCTTCACGAGACCTTCAAGAAGCGGTTCTCAGCCCTGTGTTCTGCAGGTTTAAACTACTGACATTTGAATGCTGCAAGTACCTCTTTCTTGAATCTGGATTTGTTTTTGGCCTCGTTGCCACATTTACCTCGAGCCATGAGTTGCAAAATTCTGTAGATGCGTGTAGTGTGAGTTATTTAAGTTTTTTTAGGCAGGCGTGCAGTTGTAATACAGCTGCCTTTTTGTCGTATGAGCCGTCTCAAAATGGACCTGTATGATGACCTAGGAGTATAGAAAGTGGGCAGCAGATTGGGATTAAAGATGGGCCCACTCTGGGTTTTACCACTGACCTAACCATTCTTTTTCAGTCGAATGAAAAACGGAGTTGATCCTTCGATGGTTAAGGCAACTGGTGATCTCTTAGAGCTGGGTCTCACATTGCATTTGTGATTGTAGTAAATTAATTGCCAAGTACAAGTACAACGTTACTCAAGGAAGGAAAGTTAATACTTGCAAGACAGAATGCGTGTGACTGTTTCCTGTTAAGGTCCAGGGTCAGGGGGCAGTCAATCTACACTTTATATTGACTGTCCTTTACTGACAGTAATCACCCTAGTCAACCCTTGGATCTTTGACAGCTCAGCATGGAGAATTACTGACACCCAAAGCGAATCAAAGCTAGCCAAATCAGCACGTAGAAAATCATTACACTGTTTCTATTAAAATCTGAGACTATTGGTTAACACATTAGCATGAAGAAATTGAACCAGCATTTGACACATCAGCATGCAGAAAATAAACCAGCTTTTGGCACATCAGCACAAGGAAATATGCTGTCTATTCAGTAGCACATAAAAACCAAATTACTTGTTGGGTACACCTGAAATTATGACAAAATCCATTCAGGTTTCAAAAACCATCCAAAATCTTGAGGCGATGTAGATCTGGTACGGCTATCCCACCTACAGTTTACATTGGCCAAAAGGAACACCTTCCTTCTTGACATAAGCATTCACCACACAATTACTCATATTGCAAACTGGGAGAACAGAAACTCCCTGAGTGGGAGCACTACGGGCAGCAATACCTAGTGCTCGAGCCGATTCCACAGTAAGTTCGTTTAGTAACTCTTCATTGAAAGGAATATCATCCCCAAGCTTATATCGCACAACATAAATCCCAGGAGCTAGTCGCTTGACAGTACTCCCAACCATAGTTCCACCAGTGCATGGATGGCACTTTCCAATTCTTGCTGGATCGCTCACAAAACCTACACATTTCAAAATCAATCAAGAAAATAATATCGTTTGTAACAACCTTGTTGAAAAATGTAACAGCAAATATTCCAAAACTGGTTTACCTCAGATAGCCACCAAGCTCATCATTGCCACAATTAAACATTGATCTCTCCAATCTGTAAAGCTCCACCCCACCTCTAATGCAGAAATGAAGCATGCAATAAAAGGCAAATCACATTTGGCATCCACGACTGTGAAGCATGCTGAAGTCAATATCTCTTAGAATCTCTTCTTCTAATGTCTTTCCAATCACGGAAGATCTTTTTCTCTCCTTGCACTCTTGTTGCAACTGATCTACGCACACTGCAGCTTGCGTGCCCTTAAAAATTGGATTATTTGCTATGTCGAAAGGGACCTCAGATATCCATGAGGCAGCAATCTAAAGGTCTTGCTCCTTCTTAATGAGCCTACCAAAGCATCACATCATGCCCACCAATGTATCAGATGGAAATAACCCTCCACCCTTCTTACAAACAACAAGAAAGAACCGGCTAAGCAGTTGATACAAAATACGCAAATCAAGCTTCTCCAAAGGCACATCGCAAGAGAGCCAACCAATTTCCTCCAGTTGTCAAACTTATTTCATGCCCAATTGTCCTTTTGTTTTGTTGCAGTTTCTCCTAGCTTGAGGATTTCGTCAGTAAAACCTGCATCCACCTCAAGAAATCCTTCTGCAACAACAGATCCAGTTGCAGTAGGCAACAACGAGAAAGAAGGTGCTGCATAAAAAGGCAACCTTACCATTTCTGAAGTCAAGCTATCATACCAATTTCCCAAAAAGCCAATTCCAACAGTTGCTCTCCCATGTAGCAGAGTGTAATATTGCATGCGCAGATGTGAGTGGCCGGGGGGGGGGGGACTTTGTCGATTTAGGGGCGTGACTCAAAGTAGGGAAGCAAAGAGAAGAGCAAAGGGCAAACACAGACAGGCACACATGAGCAGATCCATACCTTCCATGGCCCATGCAACGCGGATGTCAAGCCAAAACGCGGTATGAGAAGCAGGTAGCACCATGTGATATCGCCACTCAGAGGCACCTTCGCCGCGGTCTCACCACTGACAGACAGATTCTTCGCGACCTCTTTGGCCCCCTTGCCTTGGACGCTTTGACGGGAGGGAAAGGTCCTCAATGGACCTTTCCCGTAATTTGCGCTCCCCGTGGCTCCTAGCCTCTGCCGGTCGCCAACGAGTCACCCAAATTACGGGGAACTAGTATGTGACCCGCGCGTTGCTGCGGCCAAGAAAATCATGGAAATTGGAGATCTCTCTCTCTCTCTCTCTCACACACACACACACACACACACACACACACACATGAAGACATGTGTGTGTGTGTGTGTGTGTGTGTGTGCTCTCTCTCTCTCTCTCACACACACACACACACACACACACACACACACACACACACACACACACACACACACGAAGACATATATAGGTAGGTGTGTGTGTGCACGCGCGCTCGCCCATGTGAGGAGAATGGAACTATAGTCCTTGGAATCACTCTAGCAAGATAACAATGCATAGCTATGCCTTCTCTCTCTGTCTCTCTCTCTCTCTCTCTCTCTCTCAATGAGCACATGGAGTAGTTTTAGTCAAATGGTTGCGAGTGACTCATTCTTCACTCGACTTCTAATAAATTCAAAGTGCCCATATCTCCTTGCTAATCAATCAACAACAATGTATCATATTTCTACCAACTTGATTTTGTTGTGCCATCCTATCAAAACCATGACTTGCCAATAAGATGCTTTTCATGAACCTCTATTGTTTGAAGCAAGATAGGTTTTGGTTGGTGCTACGCTCTGGGGTCAATTTTGAAGGGCTACCAGGTTACCAAGGGAAGTCCCTCTCTCTCTCTCTCTCTCTCTCTCTCTCACACACACACACACACACACACACACACACACACACACACACACCGACACACACACATACAGTATGTCGAGTCATGGCTGCAGGTGCTCCCACCTAAGACATCAACTCTTTTTTCTCAGTCCAAACACTCAGTGTCTTCAACAAACCCATGTACACCCATTGCCTTGAACACCCATTTGCTACTACCAAGCGTTCCCCACAAGAAAGCAGTGCCTCTCCCTTGTTCAACTCTGCTTCACAACCAACTTATTGCTGCTAAATATTGTAGCACCACCGCTTAGCCTATCGTACCTATATGTGATCACTAGCAGCTACCCTAATCAAGGTCTTGGTTCTAATTTTGGTGACCCACCTCATTGTTTCTCTTTCTTTGTCTAGTTGCTAGTGGTAGAGTGCTGTGTGTGTGTGTGTGTGTGTGTGTGTGTGTGTGTTTATCTCTCTGACACACACGGTGATGGTGACAGACACACACAATGCACACGCGTATGCGTACACACACGCAAGTTGGCAGGCGTACAATTTTGGGTACTATAGTTTGCGCGTTGTTGAAAAATGGTGGATTTTCACTCTCTCTCTCTCTCTCTCTCACACACACACACACACACACACACACACACACACACACACACACACAAAAGTTAACACGAGTCAGGTGTACGATTTTGACTATTTCAAGGCATTGGGAAAGAATTGATTTGCATTGAATTTGGAGTACTTCATGTAATTTTTGAAGGCTCTTTAATGTGTCTATAGAAAGGAGGACAACCAACAGGGACTTAACAACTCAATTCGGTATTGATCCAACATGTCGTGCAAATAAACCAGAAGGTGACATGTGGAGACCTTCACCTTCGTCTAATTTTTCAAGCTTCATTATAAAAAGCATAGATAATGGACTATTGAATAATAGCAAAAAATTATTGTGTATGCAAGGGCTTGAGAAAAACCTAGGTTTAGTGTAATCGCACCTACAAATTTGAAATAGTCAAAATCGTATACTTGACATCGTGAACCTGTGTCTGTGTGTGTGTGTGTGTGTGTGTGTGTGAGAGAGAGAGAGAGAGAGAGAGAGAGAGAGAGAGAGATTGTGCAAATCCACCATTTTTCAACAACGTGCAAACTATAGTACCCAAAAAAGTACGCCTGACAACTTGCGTGTGTGTGTACGCATGCGCGTGTGCATTGTGTGTGTGTGTGTGTGTGTGTGTGTGTGTGTGTGTGTGTGTGTGTGTGTGACCATCACTGTGTGGGCAAGAATTGATTTGCATTGAATTTGGAGTACTTCATGTAATTTTTGAAGGCTCTTTGATGTGTCTATAGCAAGGAGGACAACCAGTAGGGACTCAACAACTCAATTTTGGTGTTGATCCAACATGCCGTGCAAATCAACCAAAAGGTGACATGTGGAGACCCTCACCTTCCTCTAATTTTTCAAGCTCCATTATAAAGATTATAGTTAATGGACTATTGAATAATAGCAAAAAACTATTGTGTATGCAAGTGCTCGAGAAAAACCTAGATTTAGTGTAATCCCACCTACAAATTCCTTGACTATATCTAATACACCTTGGAGACCCCTGCCACGTGACATAAGGAAAGGGCTTGGAGGGGAGGAGAGTTGGATACCAAGAAAAAGCAAGAAAGAGAGTGGATAGGGCGCAAAGAAAAGGGCCTGTGTGTGTGTGTGTGTGTGTGTGTGTGTGTGTGTGTGTCCATCCATAGGATGGGCCACACACTCGTAAGATATAATTTGAATGTTAGGACACCCACAACAATTGGAAGAAAAAACCTAGGTTTAGTATAATCCCACATACAAATTTTGAGATTTACCTCTAATTTTTAATCTTTAATTTTTTTTACCAGCACTCAGTTATCACTTGTCAAAGTGAGTTGTAATGAATTAGAAACATAAAATATACATCCCCATGCTCCAAAAAAGCCATGGATGCAAAAAGGCTAACAACTTAACATCACAACTTTAAATTCTATATTCAAGGTCAGAATATCTCCAAAGTTCAAAGAACCTAAATTAAAGTTTAGAGAAGCTACAGAGAAGTTTAGTGCAATAGCCTTAAAATATAGTAAATTTGCTTATAAAGTTTTTGGAAAAAACATACTATAGGTGAATGATTGAAAGGTCCTCGCTATAGTGTAATCCCACCTACATATTTTGAAATTTATCTCTAAATTTTAGATTTGAAGGTGAGAAAACCTACAAAGTAAAAAAATTCAGTGTAATAGTCTTCAAATATAATAAAGTTGCCCCTAAAATCTCTCATATATAAGTTTTTTGAGGTTTTGGGAGAAAGCATTGTGCCTCACCTTGATTTAGTGCAACCCCCCTTACAAATTTTTGAGATTTGCTTCAAAAAATCTAATTTGTCTTTAAGCGCTGCAAAAACCTAAGCTTAGTGCAATCCCACCTATGACTTTTGAGATCCACCTTTGAATTCTGAGTCAACCCAAGGCAAGAGCAAGAAATTTAGCATAAAGACCTCAAAGATATCCAAGATTTTCCAAAGTTGTCTCTTGTCGTCCGCCTTTGCTATCTGTTGAGGTCCGCTCTTGCCTTGGGTTTACACGCCTTCTGCCTTGGATTTGTCGTATCAAAATTTTCCAATTACGTTAATTATCGATTTTGTAGATGTCAATGTTGATTCATAATTCTTGAGTGTGGATTCTGTTGATCGTCGCTTTGTTGATTGCTGATTGTAAGACCAATGCTTATTCTCCCTCCCCCCTCTCTCTCATG
Organism: Adiantum capillus-veneris; assembly: GCF_014529385.1. Classification (NCBI taxonomy): domain Eukaryota; kingdom Viridiplantae; phylum Streptophyta; class Polypodiopsida; order Polypodiales; family Pteridaceae; genus Adiantum; species Adiantum capillus-veneris. Next base: position 147,831,500 of record NC_140947.1, read on the forward strand.
CTGGTGTGATAGCCCCCCCCCCCCCTCTCTCTCTCTCTCTCTCTCTCTCACACACACACACACACACACACACACACACACACACACATGATGAATCACATGGACCATTCTCTATTTCTCAACACACACAAAATCCTGCAATCAATAATGTTGCATTCTCTCTCTCTCTCTCTCTCTCTCTCACACACACACACACACACACACACACACACACACACACACACACACACACACACACACAATGCGTGTAGGACATCCACAAAAAATCATTGGACTCCTATTGTTGAATCATTGAGCTCGCTGCACTTCAGTATTGCAATGCAAATGTGGAAGGCCTTCTTGCAACACTCCAACACCTTAACGAATGGCACGTCAACTCTCTCTCTCTCTCTCTCTCTCTCTCTCTCTCTCTCACACACACACACACACACACACACACACACAAACAAAACACGAATACATGCGTGCAACTATTGAGCTTTGAGCAGTAAGGCTAGAGAGAGATCATTTATGACATGGAAGGTTTGTGCAATCCTACAAAGGGAGGTTCATTAGGACATGGCCACACAAAGCTTAGTTGTCTATAAGCATCGACAATTTTAACTAAGGTAGGCTTGACAGTCCAAAACGTCACGGGTAGCAGTAAGTAGTGAGGGAGAGTGAAACACAAACAATAGAGAGAGAGAGAAAGAGGAATGATCGGCAAGAAACCGACGTAGTTTAAAAATTATACTCTTTTAGACATAATAAACTGATGAAAATCTACATGCTAACGAAAATTTTCGGCTAATGTAACGAATCACTAAGCTTCGCATGACCATAGCCTTATATGACACATAGAGGGAAGTTCCTTTACAATGCAAAGTAAACCCACTCTTCAAATAGCTTTAAAAAGCCAAAATAGTAACTGCCTGAAGTGAATTTCCATGGCCTTCCCAAAAACTAAAACTATTTAAATAAAAACAAAGTACTAAGTTTTCTATTTTACATTTCTAGGACTCACAAGTCTTCTCATTTTCTACCTTTCATTTTGCATTTCTTAATGTTTCCTTTGAAATGCAGAGAGTGTGACACTTGGATGCTTATCCTTGCTCAAAAATTTTAAGGTCCATTATAAAGAGTATACATATAGAAAGTTGATTGAGTACCTTTCCCTACCCTTGATTTATTAAAACACATAAGATTGTGTGCGCACCATTTAAATGTCATGTATACCATGAGAGCCCTATCTCATTATATTTACTAAAAGAGTTGCAATTCAATAGAGCTAAAGAGAGAACTGAATTGAATACCTGCCGGTTCCCCCTCACGAGCTTTATCAAACTTTGAGCGAGATATTCTAAAAATGATCTCTTAATGATATGTTTGAAAGTTGCAAGTAGATAACATTTGCCATAACAAGGACATGGGTATGATGATACAGATACAAGTGCTCTTATACGAAGGTGAGTGAGTTTATTCAAACATCGAAGTATGAGAATGTCTCTAGCAATGAGTAGAGATGATGTAGAATCTCTCTCTCTCTCTCTCTCTCTCTCTCTCTCTCTCTCTCTCTCTCCCCCCCCCCCCCCCCGTGCTTTTCTCTCCATTGTGGTTTATTGTAGCGACCTTGACATGTTTTGTGAGCTAAGCTTTCACAATAGAGTAGCGATGACATCATCAGACATTAATGTCCACCCATGACACCAAGTGATTAGCAATGCCAAAACTATATACATAAATATGAGATCTAGTGTCCTTATACTTTCTTTCATTCCATGTGCAAGCTCCTTTGCAGCCCCCTCTTCCTCCCCCTTTGACTAATACAGAATGTTACCACTACCATCACCATTCCCTTGGCCACTCTCATAAAAGGAGGTCCAAATTGGTTCTCACTTACAAATCT